>NC_057731.1:5302457-5388156 GCF_004010195.1 Chiloscyllium plagiosum | reverse complement strand
CTGAACCCTTTCAAGTTTCGCAACATCTTTCCGATAGGAAGGAGACCAGGATTGCACGCAATATTCCAACAGTGGCCTAACCAATGTCCTATACAGCCGCAACATGACCTCCCAACCCCTGTACTCAATACTCTGACCAATAAACAAAAGCATACCAAATGCTTTCTTCACTGTCCTATCCACCTGCAATTCCACTTTCAAGGAGCTGTGAACCTGCACTTCAAGCTCTCTCTTTGTTCAGCAACACTCCCTAGGATCTTGCCATTAAGTGTATACGTCCTGCTAAGATTTGCTTTCCCAAAATGCAGCACCTCGCATTTATCTGAATTAAACTCCATCTGCCACTTCTCAGCCCGTTGGCCCATCTGGTCCGGAGACTGTTGTAATCTGAGGTAACCCTTTTCACTGTCCACTACATTTCCAATTTTGGTGTCAGCTGCAAACTTACTAACTGTACCTCTTGTGCTTAACTTTTTATAACCCTGTAATCCAGGCTCGGTCCCTGAGTTGTTCACTGTAAACGTTTGCTAACCTTGTATCCACCATGACTCAGTTAATAACACTGTTGCTTCACTAAATCACCTAAGGTTCCAGATTCAAGTCTTGCTCAAGGACTTTGGATTAAATCAAGGCTGACACTCCAGTGCAGTACCCAGGGAGAGCTGCACTGTCAGAAGTGCAGTCTTTAGGGGTGAAATGTTAATGTGAGGGTTTATTTGCATTCCTAGGTGGCTGGAAAAGCTCACAGAAGAACAGAGGTGTTAACTGCTGCTATCCTGGTCAATATTTAATCACTCATTCAACATGACATGCACATTAATGACCACATTTCTGTTTATGGTAGTTTGCTGTCAACACATTGGTTGCCTAGTTTCCTCCATTCAACAGCAATAACACTTCAAAAAATACTTAATTGTTTGGTGTTTGAGACATCCAATGATCATGAAAGGTGCTATATGAATACAAGTCTTTTTTTAAAATGTCAAGAAAGTCTATCAGGGTTTTGCGCTGTGGATCTATCTTCACTCATAAGAACACAAAGAGATGGTTGAGGCCTTCAGTCCTGAACCACCATCTTATTAGACCTTTGCTAATCTTTATCTCAACTTCATTTACCCACTGAAAACAAAAAATGCTGGAAATCACAAGGTCAGGCAGCATCCATTCTGGATTTTAAATGCACTCTGTGCAATAAAATGCTTTCTGATTTCCTTAGTGATTAATTTAATTTTTGATTTCATCCACCATTTGAAGCAGCTGGACCCCCTCTCAAAGTTGTCTCTGAACTCCGTTTTTCGATTTAATGTATCGTTGTGTAATACAGTATTACGTAATACAGCTTAAAACGCACAAAAGAGGATGAATTGTGTGTGGAGGTGAAAATGCATCTGTTATTAGGATTCTAGCTCAATGAAACTGGTCAGCGTCGGAATATTTCAAAATCTGCTGATGTATTTCATACTTACTGTGTTTTTTGGGGCTTACACAGTACTAACTCTACCTTCTCAGTCCAGATGATTGGTTTAAGCTGTGGTCCGGTATTTAAAAACCCAGTGCAGGCTTACTCTCAGCACTACTGAGGGATGGTTGATTGCTTGAGAAGCTATGCTTTGGGTGGGATGTTAAACCAAGACCCTGCTTCTCTGTGGTACCTGTAGATAAACCACTTAGACTTATAATGCTTTAACGTGAAAAATGCACCCTAAAAGGATTGATCAAAGTGTAATTGAAATAAGCAGGTTAAAGGAACAAGATAAGTTTGGTCAAAGCACCGATTTGTAGAGGCTTTGATGGAGGATAGGAAGACCGAGCGTTTGAGAGATTAAATTCCAGGGCTGCGAGGTGGGGTTTGAGGGTTGTCCAGTGCAGCGCCAGAAAAATTGACTGGCCATTCACCTGGTTGCTGTTTTTAAGTGGGATCCTGCTATGCAAAGAATTGCAGCATTTTCTGATATGACTGCACAAATGTACTATGGAGCGACACCTAGCGGCCAAAGCATGCACCTGCACCGTGAGTGTTGACATAGCAGTTTACAATGTTTAGAAACTGACAAAAATATGGCTGAAAAAGGAAGGTAGCAGCAAGTAAAACTTGGATTCAGCCAAAAGCTTTCTCTTGCACAATCTGATTGCATTAACCACGCATAATGGAAATCTTTCTGATTTTTCTTTTCCTCATCCTGTCCGGAGGGTGTTTCAGACTTTTGACCCTGTCACAGTGAAGGAATGACAACGCACTTCCAATCAGGATAGTGTGTGACTGGAGGGGAACTTGTATGTGGTGGTATTCCTAGGTATCTGCTGCCCTTGTCTTTCGACATAATAGAAGCTGTAGATTTGGAAGGCGCTGTCCAAAGAGCTTTGGTGAATTTCTGCAGTGCATTTTGTAGATGGTACGCACTGCTGTTACTGAGCATCAATTGGTGGAAGATGTGTATGTTGAAGTTGTTGTATGGAGTTAGGCTCAGCAGGCTTCTTTGTCCTGGGTGGTCTCAAGCTTAGTGTTTTGAAGCTGCACTCATCTTAGTAAGTAAGGGATTTTCTAGAATATGGACTGCAGTGTTTAAGAAAGACAGCTGAACACCACCTTCTCGAGGGTAACTAAGGATGAGCAATAAACACTGGCCTTGCCACAGCACTCTAGTCCCGCAGTCATAGAGCTGTACAGCATGGAAACAGACCCTTCGGTCCAACTCCTCCATGCCGACCAATGTCCTAACCTAATCTAGTCCCATTTGCCAGCACTTGGCCCATATCCCTCTTTTCCTATTCATATATCCATCCAGATGCCTTTTAAATGTTGTAATTATACCAGCCTCCACTACTTTCTCTGGCAGCTTATTCCATATACATACCACCCTGCGTGCGAAAAAGTTACCCTTGGGTCCCTTTTATATCTTTCCCCTCTCGCCGTAAATCTATGCCCTTTAGTTCAGGACTCCTCTATCTCACGGAAAAGACCATATCTGTTTATCCTATCCACGCACCTCATGATTTTATAAACCACTATAAGGTCACGCCTTAGCCTCCAACTCTCCAGTGAAAATAGCCCCAGCAGCTTCAGCCTCCCTCTGTAGCTCAAACCCTCCAACCCTGGTAACGTCCTTGTAAATCTTTCCTGAACCATTTCAAGCTTCACAACGTCCTTGCAATAGGAAGGAGACCAGAATTGCACACAAAATTCCAAAAGTGGCCTAACCAACAGCCGCAACACGACCTCCCGACTCCTCTACTCAATACTCTGACCATAAAGGAAAGCATACCAAACACTGCCTTCACTATCCTATCAACCAGCGACTCTACTTTCAAGGAGCTATGAACCTGCACTCCAAGGTCTCTTTGTTCAGCAACACTCCCTAGGACCTTACCATTAAGTGTATAAGTCCTGCTCTGATTTGCTTTTCCAAAATGCAACCCCTCACATTTATCTAAATTAAACTCCATCTGCTACTCCTCAGCCCATTGGCCCATCTGATCAAGATCCCGTTGTACTGTGAGGTAACCTTCTTTGCTGTCCACTACATCTCCAATTTTGGTGTTGTCTGCAAATTTACCAACTATACCTCCTGTGTTCACATTGAAATAAAAAATATCACTCCTGACTTGTGTCTTGTAGATAATGGGGAATTATGAGGTGAGTTACCAGCCACTGGATTCCTAGCCTCCAACCTTGTCTTGTAACCACAGTATTTATTTAAATGGCTGATCCTGTTTGTTTCTGTTCATTGTTAACCCCACGATGTTAATAGTGGGGGATTCATCGATAGTGATGATATTGAAGGTCAAGGGGCGATGGTTAGATTCTGTCTCGCTAGAGATGATTATTACCTGTCAAGTGTGTCATGTGTTACTTGCCACTATTCAACCCAAGCCTGGTTGGGATGCAACGTGCTTCAGAAATTGGCACAAATGGTTTTTTTTTTTCATCCGTTCATGGAATATGGGTGTTGCTGGCCAAACCAGCAATTGTTGCCCCACCCTAATTGCCCAGAGGGCATTTAAGAGTCAACAGCATTGCTGTGGGTCTGGAGCCCCATAGAGGCCAGACCAGGAGAGTTTGACAGCTTTCCCTCCCTAAAGGGCATTAGTGAACCAAATGGGTTTTTCCCACAATTCCAAGTGGTTGCTTGGTCATTATTAGGGCAGCTTTCTATTCCAGATTTTTACTGAATTCAACTTTTGCCATCTATCGTAGGATTTTTGAGTCAGTCTATTTAAAACATTAGTCTGGTATCCTGGATTACTTGTGCAGTGACATTTCAGTTATGCCCAACCTGTCTCCTGCTAGGCCCGTGGTGCAATTATCGGTAAACATCCCCATTTCTGACTTTATGGTGGAGGGAAAGCCATTGTTGAAGCAGCAGATGATGTTTGGGCCTCGGACACTATCCTGAGGAATGCCAGAAATGTCCTGCAGCTGAGATCATAGAATAGAGTGGAAGTAGGACATTTGGCCCATCAAGTCCACACCGACCCTCTAAAGGGCGTCTCACCTAGACCCACCCTATCCCTGTGACCTAGCTTTTCCCATGGCTAACCCACTTTGCCTTCATAACCCTGGACACTATGGGCAATTTAGCATGGACAATCCACCTAGCATGCACATCTTTGCACTGTAGGAGAAAACCAGAGAACCCGGAGAAACCCTGCCCAGACACAGGGAGAATGTGCAAACTCCACACAGACAGTCATCTGAGGGTGGAATTGAATCTGGGTTCCTGGCGCTGTGAGGCAACAATGCTAACCACTGAACCACTATGCTGTCCCAGGTGACTGACCCCTAACATCCTTCTTTATCGTTCTAGTTGAGTCCAACCAGTAGATTGTTTCCTTCCTCAGTTCTCATTGATTCCAGTTTTCCTTGGGCTCCTTGATGCCACATTGGGTCAGATGCTGCTTTGATATCCTGTGCAGTGAATGGAATTGGCTGAGCAGTGCCATCTGTGACATGGGGGAGGTCATGGTAGAATGTCCATTTGATAGCCTTGTGTTTTGCAATGATGCGTTGGGCTACCCCATCTTACAGGTTGGGAATATTTTGGAGTTATCTTCTCCCCTGTGTGTGGTTTAATTGCCCACCATGATGTAGATAGGCCTGTGGAGCTCTGATCTGACCTGTTTGTTTAGCGATTATTGAGCTCCCTAACAGCAGAGATTGGTAGTATTCTCTTCAGCTCTGCTTTTTCATTCCTTGTATGTGTGTTTGTCTTTTATACAGCCCTGGAACCAGTTGAGCTTCAGTGTGTACATGTTGGAGAGTCTGCCATGTGGTTGGGAACTGTTAATGATCCAGTATGGTGAGAGGAAGCACTCGCTTTTATGTAGCATGTTTTACTGCTACAGAATGTTCCAGATGTTTTATAGCCAATGAAGCAGTTTTGAAGTGAAGTCATGTTGTAATGTGAGAAATGTGACAGCTAATTTGACTGCAGCAAGGGCTCTCAGATTATCATTAAATAACGACCAGATAATCTGTCTGTGATCTTGGCTGAGCGAAAAATATTGGTCAAGACCAACACCACCACTCTTTTTGGAAATAATGCAATAGAATCTTTTACATGTACCTGAGAAGGCAGACAGTTTTAACATCTTAACCGAAAATCAGAACATCCTACAGTACAGCACCCCTAAATATTGCACATGGAGTGTTTGCTGAGATTATGATTCTGGAGTTAATCTCCGCAGTTTTCTGACTCAGCTACCAGCTGAGCCACAGCTAACAGTGGGCCTTAGAAATGCCATAAAGCAGTCATGGCATTGTACGAATGATAACGTTTGCAATCTGGGACCTGTCTAGAGTCAAATAAAATGGTTAAGATTATGTATTTGACAGGTGTGCAGTTGGAAGCAATTTTATATTGTCAATTTGTTGAAATGTTCACATCCAATATCTGCATTAAGTAGAGGTGCAGCCACCTCTGCTGTATTTCTGACAAATGGGTGGAAGTTTTGAAACATGTTCTTCTTTTAGACAATGACAGTGTGGGCAGGAATGTAATGCCCAGTTGAAATGTAACTTTTAATGGGAATTTGGAGCCTCTGTGGCTCCAGGGAACAAGTGTCACTTGCAATAAAGATTCTGTTTAAGCTTTGTTTCTAAAGTTGAGTCCAGCCTATACAGGATTCTTCACCTCTTGTGATTAATGCTGCATCTGTAACCAGCAGGACCATGACAAAAGGCAATATAAATGGCGAGCACTGCTTGCTCCCCTGAAGGAGATTATATCTGACTTTCTGTAGAAGCCTTGAGTTTCAAGTCCTGGTTACGTGCTTTGGCAGGCTAGGAATTCAGCAAAATACTTCATGCTGTGAATTAATTAAGAAGGTTTTTAAAATGAGAAGTATTTTCTCTTTAGATGCCTCATTTATAACGGTGCTTCTTATATGCGTCTCTTAATACACCACCTTTCGTTAGTCTCCTTCCTCCCGAGGTCATTTCTAGGTATCTCTTACCATTTAGTCACAAGGGACCAAAAATAACATGTGAATCATATGTAACTGGTTGCCCTTCTTTTTGTGTTGTTGTTGTTGGGAAGGAACCAAAAATGAACTTGAGGCGATGTAATTAGTGGCATTTATTCAAAAGAAGGCACTCTATCTGATGTGGGAACTGAGATCATTCGTTGAGGATAGGCAAAATCTCTCTGTTCAACGATAGAAATCACAATATTCCTTCCAGATTTGGGGGGAGGGAGGTGTGGTGGAAGAAGCAAGTTATTCAAATAATCAATTCAGCTCTTTTTGTAAAATATTGCCCAAGGTTTGCTGATCATACATATCATCAGCATGATTCCTTTTCAGTTCGGGGTGGGTGGGGGGGGGGGGGGTGCGCGGTATTGGTGGAGGGGAGAATCAACCACTTTGGAGTTTCTAAATATTTTGAGTTTAAACTGTCATTATGGACTATTTGAGAGAGGTCAGAGTGAATATTTTGCAATTTTCAAACAAATGCTTGCTGTGCTATTTTATACTTTTCTTTCAATGATTTATCAAAGACAAATAGATAAGATTATTCTTCAACCTGGATAGCAGATACTGTGCCCGGCTTAGATAAAACTGAAACTAAGTACTTTAGTCTTGGCATGCTGTAAGGGCTGCTCCTCTAACTTGTTTTATAGAGAGGGACAGAAGGAGGGGCTACTCAAAACTGCACTACTTTTTTTTTGCTATATAAGTAATGTTTGAATTGCACCTAATTATAGTCTCGCTACAAAGTTGTACAGACTTGAAGGAAGGCTTACACTCCAAAGATATTTAGTCTTTGCAGCATCAAGTTAAATTTGGGATTCTAGCCAAGTGTAATACATTACAAAGGGTTCTGTGTGTTTTTGAAGCATTTCCATAATTACTTAGAAAATGAGTATTCTGCTTTTTCTAATTACACATCTAGTCGGGGATTTTTTTTCAGTTCCTCTGTATATGATCTCATCTTTCAGTTTTAACAATGCTTGTTACATCTGTACTCAAAAAGCAGGCAATATTGGCATAATTGCATCAGCTTTTAATGCTGCATTTGCCACATGACTATAACAGCACAGCCAGGTCTGGGTGAGTTAATGAAAGATCCAAAAGAGTTTGCATTTTACACCAAATAAATGCTCAATATTCTCTTGGGAATATCACTTTTCTACCACTCGAAGTGCACTCTGCTTTCTCCAGTGTCCAGTTTGCTTTGTGCAATATTACAAAATAACTGCATAAAATGAGTAAGTGATTTTCCTCGCATCCCACAAATTTGTCTCGTTCTGATCAGTGGCTGGAATTGGGTTTGTCACGGTCCCTGCTGTTTGTTTTTGTTCAAGACACGGTGGATTGACACTCCTGGGCAATGCCACTGATGGGAGCTCAGTTTCCAGTTTGTAGAGGTGGTCACAGCCTGCCCTTAACCACATCTCAATGTGGTGTGATGGGGGAATGCTGAGCTTTATATGTATTTTGGGTCTAGTGGGAGTGTACATGCTTGAAATCTTCAGGGCTGATCTTCAAATTATTTCCAGAAATAAGTTTCCATTGTCAGGCCTACTATTTCAGCAGGTTGCCCTTGGTTTGGGCTAGCATTGCCCTGTATAAACGATGGCGGACCACGAAACGTAATTTCTCATGCCAACTCGATTGAAGCGCTCAGACAAGCTATCTTCTGCTGACCTTTTGAACATCAGTCAATGCCAATGTCAGAGTCTTCAGGAATATTCCAGAACACTACTATGAAGAACCAGAGTCGAGTAGAGAATTCTCCCAGTGACTATTGAATAATAAATCAGATTTACTTTATCTCCTTTTTGTTACAATCTGAGAAACTCTCGTCCAGGTTGGTTGATATGATATGTGCTTACTTGTGGAGCAGGGTCAAAGATACAAATGACCTACTCCTGCCTTCTGAATCCAATGTTCCTGTGTTCTTCCATGTCTCCATGATTGGTGCTGAGAGTAAATCCAATTTGAGTTGCTCATACCTTTATAAAACCATTATGCCATAGGATGTCAGCTGCCTATATGTATGTCTAAATGTAAGCTTTGGGATATCAGATACTCAATGTTTACATGGGTAGTGGTTTCGTAGTCACTGGATTAATAATCCAGCTGCTCAGACCAGCAGCTCAGGGAATGTGAGACCTCTGGGCCTATATCGATCATGAAGTTGTCATTACAATCTGACTAGCTCAGTAATGATCTTTATGAAGCAGAGTGTGTCAACCTTACCTGGTCTGACTGTAGCTTCACGCTGATGTGCTTCACTCTTAACTGTCCACTACAGTGGCCTAGGAGCCAGTTGTCCAGACCTTGTTGCGCAACCTAGAGTTGCGCAAAAATGCGCGCTGTGAGGCAGCAGTGCTAACCACTGTGCCACCGTGCCGCCCCAAAAAGAGTTGCGCAAAAATGCTATCCCCACATTCCAGTAAGGAATAACATGAAATAAATCCATTTGTAAAATTGGTTAGTGCTCATTGATTCTTCATTCGTTCAATGTACCCTCTGACATCAGAAAATAAATTGAAAGAAAGCTTAAACTTGTGATTGGACACACATGCAAGTTTAGAAATTTTAAGTTCAGTAGAGGCAGTGTGACTTAAATTTTAAATTTAAGACTGACGGAATTAAATGTTCTGTCTTACCATTTGTATTTCATGGCATCTGGCCTTCAGCTGCAAGGTTTAAAGTATATTGCAATAAAATGAGTTGTTCTGACCTCATGCAGGGTCAGTGAAAAAATCCTCCTTTTCACGTTTTTTTTACCCCGAGATAGCTGGGCAGCCGAATTCCTGAAGTGTAACCTGAAACCTATTTGAAAAGATATTAATCACGGCATCTGGTATTTTACTTTCTGCGAGTTACAACTGAAGTTTTTGCAAGCAAATGTTAGCTCAAGTGTTATATACTTAACTGAGTCAACAGTGTGATTGGCCTGCCCATTCCAATCACACACAAGCCAAAAAGGGGAAACAATAGAAATGGAACGACTATGTTCATGTCAGCTCATTAGTGACCAAACAAGATCTCTTAGATATTCCTATAGTCTGAAAGCATTTCTTTGTGACGCAAGCATGCTTAATAATCATTTCTCTGTGAGATTCCAACTGTGACATAACATCTGTAAAATATGTTGCCGAAACAGAGGGAACTCATTTAAAGTCCTGAAACATTTTGCAAAGTTTCATTGGCATTTCTCAAATTGCTTTACAGATGTTTGTAATGGGTATTTAACCCAGCTAGTGAACAGACTGTATTTGGCTCCATCAAGCATCTATTACAATGAGCAGATTATAGCTGTATAGATCTTGAACCTGGTCAATTTGCAGAATAGACTTGTAATGGATGATCAGCTTGGCCAAGTACCTATAGCTGATTTTTTGTTTTTTTTTAAAAAAAAGTACCTGTTTTGCAGATGATTGTTGAACTTTGAATTTTAAGCGGGGCTCCTCTTCATAACTCAAATTGTAATTCTGAACTACATTGCACATTAAAGCATCTTCTAAAAAGAGAACTTTGTATCTTTAGATTTTACAAGGACAGAATGCTTGACTCTCCACAATGGCTGGAATAGAATTCAATTTGGTAGCAAGTAATTTCCCAGAACTTTGTTGACATGAACAAATTTTGACTAACTTCTGACTTGTTTGTGACGTGAAAGTTGTAGCATTGTTTCGTTTCTCTGCGAGTCTGGTCAGAAGCACACCTCTTTGTCCATTGAAGTAGCAGCAAACATCAGTTTACTGGAAAGTACACCGCTGAGTGACATCAGGGGCAGTTCACCCACAATGTGCTGATGTCAGGAGAGAGTTTATTTTCCAGTAAGCTAATGTATATAAGTCATTTGTTGGTTTTTTTTTTTAACCACACTCTCCATTGATCTTGAACATTGCCAACAGTGATTCTTCAGAGAATGAAGTGGAATAACTTGGTGTTATTTTCACTTTTTTTAAAAAAAGGTGTGCAATTGAATGCAATTGTAAGGTTCTTCTTGCTTCTTCAATTATACCTTTTCATCGACTAGTTGAGTCCTGCAATTGCCAGAGCAAGTTTTTAACTTGTTGAAGCTAACTTTCTCAGTGGTCAGTGTTCTGTGTAATGTGGTGTAACATATTACTAAAGCGATACCTCTTTCTAATGTATCAATCTGCTGTGACTGTCCCGACTTTGAAGTTTACAATCTGTAACCTAAAATGGAATTAGAAATGTTTTCAAGTGGAGATTGAGATTGTTTCTGCATCTGGAGGAAACTGCATTCAGCTGAATACAGTTTTGCTTTTGCTGAAAAGTTGTAAGAATTAGCACAAAACAGTCAATCTACTCATGTTTAAAAAGGCTGCTCATTAATCTTGCCTCATCCCAAAATGATTTTGGCATTTTCGTTATTTCAATGGGACTTCAGGCTATTTCGGTTTTGCTGATTTACTTGGGTAAAGGTCAAGCGATTTCAGGGGTCAACAGAAGGGGCATTGCGCTTGATACAGTAATTGAGCAAAAAACTTTGGTCTTAGATTGCCGCAGTGCTTGTTAAAACAGTATTTGAAAAGAGCCTCTAAGAACTGTTAAAGTTTAGTGATGTTTTCTTTACCAAACCTGTTCCTAAATTGGAGTCTGGAAAGCGATTGAACTTTGTTACAAGTGATACAGCTTTGCTATGTGAAATTGATAATATTTATTAATCAGTTACTAAGGAAATGGTCTTTTTCTGTTGACGGTTTGGAACAGACACTTGGCTCTGCTCTTTGCTCCCAGTGTAAGGTGAATTTTCTTCACCTGAGCCTTTTTACAGAGAATCCAAATCTTGATTAATCGAGAAACCATCAATTTTGCTTTGGGGACATAAGATCTAAGGCTGACACTAGGGGGCAATTGAGAGCTTCAAACAAGTTGAGCTAATTCAGATTTTTCCTTTGACTGTGACTCCTCTAAGTATTTGGACTGGTTTTCTGTTCATGAACCTCATTCTTGCATTTCCCCTCTCATTATAACAACTTTGCAGAGAGGGTGTCTAGTTAGCCAGTTAGGACAGAAAAAAGAAATTCATTCAGGGCTGTGGACCTTTTGGAATATGTTCAAAGCTGAGATCACTGGATTATTAGGAAGTACACAACTTGAGGCATGTGCATTTGCTGTAGCCAAGATCATCAATGGTGGAAGAGGGTGATGGGTGCTACAAGCTTTTCCCCTGTTGTAATCAGTATGTCCTTCCAAGGCGAGTAAGCAAGTTCTAGAAAGTGTGGAGGAGCTGGAGAATGGTGAGAGATGCACAGGGGATATGGAATGGGAGATGGCGATGGGGATGGTATTGGAAAGAAAATTTGAATGGGGATACTAGGAGAAGAATAGTTTGAGTATGGCATGAGAGGCATGGAATGACATGGATGGGAATTTAACAAAGTAAAATTGCAATAAACATAGTAACTCAGTTTAAAGAAAACTTGCATTCATATCCCAACTTTCATATGTTCAGGAAATGCAAAAGTGTTTTGGATCCAATAAAATAATTGAAAGAATACAGGCTATTGTACTGTGGGAAACGCAGCAGTCAGTTTGGGCACAGTTAGCTTTTCAAACAGTATTGAAATGATTAACTAGGTTATCTGTTCTAACAATGCAGCTTGAAGGTTAAAGGCTACCTCGACTAGGGGGAATATCTACTGCTGTCTCTTGAAGGAGTGTTCTGTTCTCCCCCGTCCCCAAAGCACAGCACACACACAGACACAAGATAGGTGTCTTGGTTTAATAACCTGTTCCCCACGTCCTTGACAGTGCATCACTACCTTAATACTGGCACTGCAGTGATCATCTGAATTCTTTTCTTAAAACTCTGAGACAAAAAATATAACTCTTCTCTCTCTGCATCTCTCTCTCTCTCTCTCTTCCCATCCATCCCCCGGCTGTTTTATGTTATAAAGGGATTTCAACAAGAAATTAAACAATAAATGCTTAGTGAAGGCCACGTGACAACGTCTGGCTACTTAATTGTGTTGGATGCTGAGGTATGAAGAATATTTGATATAAAATGGATCTTCTGACTGATTCACAGCAGCTTAGTCATAATACAGGCTGATATTTTAATATTGGAGCCTCATGTGGCCAATTATGATCTAATGGATGAGAAATGGAGTCTAGGAAATCTTCGCTTCCAAAATTAACTCCAGATTTGTGGTGCATAACAATTTTTCTGTAGCCAATATCATTAAACTTTAAATTAAAGTAATTATTTGACATTAGATTACATACGATAGGAACCAGTCACGACCTCAACTTGGAGGCCAGTGTTCAGCATTCGTTTTCTTTCTAAAGCATTGTCAGTGTTTCCAGGATTGTTGTGAAGTTTCCTGGGATTGAATTATAATCTCCAGAGACATGGCTGAAAGCAAGTCAAGGGGGGGGAAAAAGATGAAAGCATTAAAAACAATTGTTTAAGACATTTTCTTTGAACACTTCTGCATCTTAACAAAAAACCCAATCCCCCAGTTGAGGCCAAATCAGTGTTTTACAAGAGTTCATTGTAACCTCCTTGCTTTTGTGCTCTGTTACAACTTGTAAAACTCAAGATTATTGTAAGGCTTTTTAATCACTTTCTCCATCTGTTCTCAGATCTCCAACGATTTGTGAATATAAACCCTGGGTGTCTTGGTTTCTGCACCTGCTTTAAAATAATAGCCTTTAGTTTCTATCACCTTGTCTTGTTCTTCCTCCTAAAACGAATCCCTTCACAGTTCTCTATATTAAATGTCATCTGTCATTTATCTGCCAATGCCTCCAGCCAGGCTGTGTCCTCTTGAAGTCTCTCACTGTCCTCCCAAGCTTTCTGTCATCTGCCTGTTTTAAAATGATGTCTTGCACATTCATAGAGGACATGGAGAGGATAAATAGACAAGGTCTTTTCCTTGGGGTGGGCGAGTCCAGAACTAGACGGCATACGTTTAGGGTGAGAGGGAAAAGATATAAAAGGGACCTGAGGGGCAACTTTTTCACACAGGTGGTTCGTGTATGGAATGAGCTGCCAGAGGAAGTGGTGGAGGCTGGTACAATTACAACATTTAAAAGGCACCTGGATGGACATATGATTAGGAAGGGTTTAGACAGATATGGGCCAAGTGCTTGCAAATGGAACTAGATTAAATTAGGATATCTGGCTAGCATGGACAAATTGGACCGAAGGGTCTGATTCTGTGCTCTACATCTCTATGACTCTGACTTTAATTCAAGGCTGGTAATCAATGTGAAAGCTGGTCCCTGGAGAATCCATTTGTATGTCTTCCCCCAGCAGCACCTTCCTGTCGCTCGGCTGACTCTGTGTAACCATGTTGCAACTTGCACCTTTATTTGAAAGCCAAGAATTGGAGTTGAAGCGAGAAAGAGAGCGCTGCTCGATTGTTCTGGAGGTAGATGGACAAGGTTGTCTTTCTGTCTCTACTTAATGATGGGACTTTTGTTTTTAAACAGCCATCTATTTGTTACACTTCTCTTTAGCCCAGCATGACCAAGATTTAGTTTGTGCGACCTCATTTTGCACCTAATTGGTGTTGCATTTTTCTAAACTCAACTCTTTTACCCATTGGGCAAGCTCTCAAATCCCACACCTGACGAATGCCTGATTTCCTCAGTAAGGATGGAGTTGTGGAAGTATAACTCCCTTATCCATTCGTCAGTACGGAGGGATTAAGACCACTTTCAAAGATCTGCCAACCACTACAAGGGTCTTATTTTTAAATCTTTGTTTTTGTGTGGTTATTAAAGAACAGTTATAGGTTTGAGGCTATGCCATAGTGCTCTGTACGAGAACAAAATCTAAATTCTAAACATGTTTTAGATTCCCTTTGTAGCAATGTTTTGAATATACTCCTGTGGAATGCTATGAGATCTTTATCAATGACAAAGTTTATAGAATGCAAATTCCAGTTCTTGGATGTGGTTGCAGGTATGTTGTTATGTCTCACACAAATAAAATAGGTTTTAAACTGGTGTAGTTCTGTCATTATTTTGGTGATGTGCAGATCCTGGGGCAGTGCATTGACCATGATCTGAGTACATTTGACCCTCAAAGAAGGGTATACCTCCTGACCACCTCCGTATTTGCCCAGGATAGCAAACTGTTTATTGTTAAAAATCACACAACACTAGGTTATAGTCCAACAGGTTTAATTGGAAGCACACTAGCTTTCGGAGCACCGCTCCTTCATCAGGACTACCACCTGATGAAGGAGCAGTGCTCCGAAAGCTAGTGCTTCCAATTAAACCTGTTGGACTATAGCCTGGTGTTTGTGATTCTTAACTTTGTACACCCCAGTCCAACTCCGGCATCTCCAAATCAAAACTGTTTATTGTTAGATCTGTCATTATTAGAATTGTCCAGTCTATTAACACTGGCATTAGTAAGGCCTGTTCATAATCAAATGCGAAGTACTTTTTCACACCTCTTGAGACTGAGTGATGGGAAGAAACCCTCTTAGTTATCGGTCTGTCCTATTACTGGAGATTTCATGTGGATGTTTTTATCAGGTTAAGTATTGACATTGGAATACTTTTGACCATCCTGACTTGGAAATATATTGCCGTTCTTTCAGTGTCGCTGGATCAAAATCCTGGAATTCCCTCCCTAAGGGCATTGTGGGTCAACCCAGAGCACGTGGACTGCAGCAGTTCAAGAAAGCAACTCACCACCACCTTCTCAAGGGGCAACTAGGGACAGGCAATAAACACTTGCTAGCAAGCAGCACCCACATCCCACAGATGAATTTTTTAAAAACCCGAGGGCAGGGATCCCATCAGAGAACTGTATTGTAGGTTTGTTACAACTGAAGTAAGTTGACGTACCCTGGCACTGCCAGTGGCAACAAAATACGAGGGTGTTTAAGACCAAAGTATGAATATCCCAGAAAAAAACTAAGGCGCCCAGTGATTCAAAAGTGCTCCTGGGGTTGTCAAGTCTCAACATTTCTAGTGTCTCTCCCCGCCCCCAACAACTACAATTACTTAAATACTGGATATTTGTGCTGCCTTTAAAGTCAATAACACATAATTAATTCTTTTGCTCTATTGCATTTAATGAGCACTTGACCCACTTACAGAACACAAAAGCAGCCTCACATTGATGTGCGCTGCACAAAATGTATGCTTTAAATTGTATACGCTGTGTTTACTGAGGTGTTTTATTCATTTAGACAAATAAGATACATAATTTGAGCTAAAATTAGAAATGCCATAATTATTGTGCACAGTAACTTCATCCATCTGTGAGAATTGAGGAAATATTTAGCTGGAATGCCTTTCGATTAAGATGCTTCTAATCATCAAACTGAATTTTTAATAAAAATAAATTGGCAGAAATTTAAATTCAGGGGCTATAGCCTCTCACTGGCAGATTGTCACCAGTCCTCATTTAATAAGCAAAGATTTCTGCAAAAGGTGCAGAAATCTAAGCCTACAATATTTATATACAATAATGTTTGGAAATGTTGAAGTGACATTAAAAGAAGACTGAGTTTTCTTCAGCATTTGTGCCCTTGCTTTGATACAGTCAAGTATTGAATTATTAATTTTCTTTTCAGGTGAGACCAAATAGGCAACTTAAATTTCAGTTCGATGCCAGCCAGTGCGGGGAGTCTGTGCACATTTCCTCTGTTGGGTGATTTGAGTATTGAATTCTCTTGTCGTCGGTTCCATTAGTAAGACTTGCAAACAGACTCTGAAGTTTTATTCTCCCTGTCTCCTTTTTTATTTGTATTGAACCTTATTGAACTGTGGAGCTATCCCAAGGGCTGAATGATCCACTCCCTCTCCCAATTTTTGTTTGAAATTGAATGGTCCATTATGGGGTCCATAAGGAAATGGCTTGCATTTATGTGGCACCTCAGGACAGTAAAATGTATGAGGTATTTTTAAAGTGTAATCATTATTGTGAAGTCGAGAAACGAGGCAGTAAGGTCCCACAGAGAGCATTATGATGATCTTCCTCCGTGATGTTGGTTAGAGGATAAAAATTGGAAGATAGCAGGTATAACTCAGTTGCTTTAACATCTACTAGGAAGGCAGATGGGGACCTTAGTATAATTTAAAACTGGAAGACAGCATCCTGCTCTTCAGGACTTCAGTGGTGTCTTTAATCTACATTATATGCTTTGGCTTATTTATTGGGGATTAGACCTTCTAGTTTGGAGGAGAGAGTGCCTCCACTGAGCTAGAGGTAATTCGTAAAATAGAAGGATGGTTCAGTTTGGTTAAAATTAATGATTGACATGACATGATACATAAAGGAAAGTGCAATTAAAATTGCAAACCTCATTGGAAAAGCTGTTTAGCTTGCTTAAATCAAAAATTCAAAAGAGAAACTAGACTCCTCATTTTACACCAGAAACGCCACATTGTGACATTGTGGTACACTGTGTAATTACACCAGACTCAACATTGTGGCCTTTCAACTGACTGACTGCAAAGTATATTCTCAGCTGTGCTGCTGAAGGTGATTTCACTTTGATTTTTTTGAAAAAAGCACGTTTCTGTGTCCGAGTCCAGAAATTGAGGTTATAAAAGCAAAATTATATCGATGCTGGAAATCTGAAACCAGCACAGAATGCTGCAGAAACTCTGGTCTGGCGGCATCAGTGAAGAGAGAAAGTGTTAAAATTTTTAGTCCAGTTCTGAAGAGTCATGCCAGACTCGAACCGTGAATCTGTTTCTCTTTCCACAGGTGCTGCCAAACATCCTGACTTTCTCCAGCATCCTCTGTTTTTGATGACAGGACAATTTGACAGGGCTGCTTTTTAAAGTAAGGAATTCAAGCAAAAAGTGCAAAATCAAGGAACTTATGTCAAACCTTTAGAAATTACTGATTAGTCTGATCAAGAATTTTGGGCAGCACGTTTCTTTAATGATGCTAAAGCCTTGGTGAAGGATCAAGGATGATTTTACTTGAGGACTTCAGGTACTTGGAGAGACTGGAGAAGCTGGAATTGTTATACTCAGGGCAGGGAAAATTAAGGAGCAATTTAATAGGAGTGTCCAAAATTATACAGTAAATAAAGAGGCACTGTTTCCACTGCAAATAGGTCAGTAGCCAGATGAGAGAGCTTCGGATGAGATGAGAATATCTAAACAGCAGGTGAGGAGAAATAATTTAATGCAGTGTGTTGTTTTGATCTGTAATGTGATCCCCAAAAGGATAGTTAAAAAGCTTGGTTTATTAACAACATCCAAAAGACAATTGGGTCAATCAGTACTACAGGGCTTTGGATAAGCCCCAGAAGAATTCCAGCCAATTGATTTTCTCTAGGAAGGAGCTGGCATGAGTACGATGGGTTGAACGGCCTTGTATCATTCTATGAATGAAAGCGTCATTACTTGGGAAAGAATACAGGGAGATCAGCTGCCACCTTATTGTGTACTGAAGCTAAATCACTTAGAATTAAAAGGGTCATTCATAGAAAAGTTAGTAAAATATGGTGATTGTGAGAAGTGGTAAATTGTCGTGCTATGTCTCTGAACATCTAGCATTATTACTTTAATTGTTGACACAATGAGACAGGATGACCAATTCCAGAAAGGAGATGGTTGGAAACTGACTGAACTATTTATACTTCGTGTGTTTTGGTCTGTGAACAGAATTATAGGAGGAATATAATAACTGCAGTAATGGGATCATGTTGCAGTGATGCTAAATTGGATTTTCTTTTGCAGTAATTAAGAGGTTGTTTTGTTCAGATTCTGGCACCAGCACATGAAACCTAATAGTTAAGAGTGTATTTCTGTCAGCCTGCGAGATAGTCCTTTGTTGAGTTTGCTGTGGTGCTTGATTTACATGCCCTATTATTTAAACGGGATTTAATGTACATCAATAGCCTTGAAGTGGATGATGTGAATTACCCCAATGACTTTCTTATGATTTGATTTTCTGGATTAATGCTGCCTTTTTTTTGGCAGAGATTTAAAGGGCGCTTTGAGTGTGTGTGTGCGTGCACTATCTCAGCTGATTTCTAAATAACACGGGAATAATTCGCCAGAGTTTGGAAATGCAAATTTGAAGGGCGCTGTGCAGTAAGGAATGGATGGCGTCAGCCGTTTGCGTGACACAACCTGGGGCTTGTCTTGTGGACTTTTCAAATTAGGAGCTGGATTGTACATTGGGGCTGCGAATGCAGAGCTTTAACAGAGGGAAGGTGTTGAGCAAGTCTTCTTCACGCAGCCGAGTTAGCAGCTCTGCCAATACGTTCACAAAGAGTTAACTGCACAGCAGCGATCTTAATGAATTCATTGATGGAAAAGCGGCAGTCAGCACCAATTTAACCAAGTGGATCTTGGAAGCACCGCAATCGCCCTTAGTAATTTCCTGAAAACCCAAAGGGTACCCTAATCCTGTTTGTTAATAATGTTGCTAGCGGCTAGCAACATTGTGTCACTTTACAAGCGCAAGGAGCCTGAAAAGTGTCTGCAAACTTTTCTCTTGATGCACAAGCGTTTCATGTGTAAGCGTTGGGAGGTATACAGAGACCGAGAAATATAGGAGTCCGGCAGCATAGGTTTCAGAAACAAAACCCGAAATATCGAGAGTGCCGTAAATCCGGAATGGCAGCAGCAAATCTTGGCAGTGCCAGTTTGTTGGAACTGGGCACTGGGGCCGTTCAGAGAGCACTGCAGCCAGGGAAATGATTGCTCCGCTGAAAGAGGTGGGGACCAGATGACATAGCAAATGGACCGTCAGCAGCTAAAGCTCGCTCGAGGATTTTTTTTTGCTGTCTCTATACCAGGCAGTCCATCCCACTTTTTTTTCTCTCTCTCTTTTCCCCCGGTTGTTGTTTTTTTGTGTTCGCTGCTTCCAGCTGCTGTTGCAATGAGTAATCGATGTGCTTGAGGAGCCCGGGCGCTGAGAAGTTGTGGGGAAAGTGCTTGGTCGAGAACATTGTGAAGTGTGTAGCGGGCACAGGGCTCACCAGGATGGTGTTCCCTGCCGCAGGCTGCAGCCCTCATGTCTGCTGAGCCCCACAGCTTCATTCAAACGCAATGGGTAAACAGAGTTTTGTTCTCTCTCTATTTATGCGGTGCCTCCTTTACTATTTCTTCGGCTGTGTTAGCCATCCTGATAGTACGGTGTTAAATGTTCTTTTGTGTGGTTTACTGTATTAACGTGACTCACTGCAAACGTAGTGTTTAGTCAACGGCGTGAGATGGGCCAGATATTTCCAGATATTTTTGGTTGCGTGAAATGATCTAAATTAGGAAATAGCCACTGCACGATTCTGGGTCCAATGTGAAGAGGTCTGTTTTATATTGCATAAGTTCCATGTGATTGGTTTTTTGTCAGTCTGCGCATGAGTGTATGTCTCAGTCTGTTTGTCTCCATGTGTGTATGTCTGTCCCTCTGTGTGCATGCATGTCTGTGTGTGCGTATGCACATGCCTTTGCCTGTGCGTGTGTATTGGTGTGTGCACGCTTGTGTATCTGTGTGCATGCATGTCCCTTTGCCCATGTGTGTATCTGTCTATCTGTATGTGCATGTACCTCTGTGTGTGCGTGCCTGTGTGTGAGAGCACACGTGCCTGTGTGTGTATTTCTGTGTGTGCTTACGTTTCTGTATGCACATGTCTGTGTGTGCATTTATCTGTGTATATGTACATGCACCATTCTGTTGGATGGTCTGTGTGTGTGTGTGTGTGTCTGTCTCTGCCTGTGTGCACCTTAATCTGTGTCTGTGGTTCTCTGTGTGTGTTTGGGTCTGTCATTGTGTACGTGTGTGGCCTACTGTCAGTATGTGCTTGTGTGTTTGTTCCCTCCGTGTGAATCTTTGCACATATCTCTCCGTCTCACTCTGGTTTCATGTGTATCTTTGACAGGTTTGCATACACTGACAGAGACACAGTCTGTGTTCCTTTTCTGTCAGTCTGTATGTGCATGTGTATATTTGTTAGCCTGCACATGCATGTGTGATGTATGTCTCCCAGTCAGTCTGTGTGCGTGTTCCCATGTCTTGAGGGACACCTGGTCTCTCTGGTCAGTTGTGTGCCCTCCTGGTGCTTGCTCACTGCTTACGTGTATGACATACAGTCTGCCCGTCCACACTGTGGCACACTCCTTTCTGCCTGCCTGTGTGTGCACCCAGCACACACATTCTGCCCATCTGCATATGCCTGTGAGATTCTGTGCACATGCCCTTCACGTTCACATCGCGTGTGCACCTGACACACGATGTCCGTATGCATGCTGCTGCTCCATGTGTGTACAAGTTTGTCTCTGAGCGTGGGAGGTTGTAGTTGATGACTTCACTTTTACTTAATCTGTACAGGATGCCATCACACTGCAACAATGCTATGAAAGAATTCTAAATCTAAACCATTTTTGGGCATGCTTAGCTGAACTGCAGTTTGTCTGATATTTCAGAATCAGCTAAAATTGGATAATTTCCTCTGTCATTGCTATTCACATTAGTTAAGCATGTTTCAAACAATTAGCATGATGCAATAAGGAACCTTTTCTGAAATTAACAGGATAATGTTTCTAAGGCCCTCTTTACACGACAAAACCTAATTGACTAAAGATGAATGTGTCATTTGTATGTTTTGGCTACACTCTCTCAAATTCAGATAATAAACACTGTAAAAGGTATCCTAGGGTTTTCTTATGGATGGTAAATACTCCAAAGCACTGAGTAAAGCCTGTTTCATGGTCTTACATAATATTTGTTTGTTTTGTTCTTAATGAAAGTGTATGTACAAACTAAGCAGTACTTTTAAAAATGTCAACACGCTGCATTATAATTGGATTTTGCATTTCATCAGCGATTCCGTTGTTTTGGAGACAGCTTACCAAATCCCGGGGCTCGTTACAGTTTACGTCTGAACCCTGTCATTATATCAGTCATCAGCCACTGAACAAATATACAGTAATTAAATGGGAATTGTTGTGTATTTCATGTAGCTTTTGATGTCTTGACTGCTCTTTATAGTACAATATGAAAGAAAGTATGAACTTAGCTTTTGAGTTGTCAAACACTGTGCTTAATGGTTGCTAATCTCTCTGATCTTTTGTAACTGGTTCCAAGCACTTCAGCAAAGTGAATTCTCAAATAGTCATGTCCCAGGCAGTTCCTACTTACTGTCGGAATATTCCACAGCAGTGCAGAAAGTGCTTGAATTCCTTTCAGTGTGGAATTGGTGCGTGACTGATGTGAGTTGTGTTCCCTGGGGCATTGCTGGCTTGGTATGAACATGTCTGTTGGTTACAATGAAAATGACATGGAGCAGAGTGAGATTTATGGTGTCTTAGGGTCTTCACGGTCACAATACGTTAGATAGCAAGGCAGTAGTGGTACTGAGTTGTGCCCGTTGGTGTCAAGTGATGAAACATCATTCTGGACTCTGATGAATTGATAAGGAGTGGTTTAGCTTTTACTATCTGCGGGTGTGTGTATGAGACCCCCCCCCCCCGTCAGCATAGACCTACTTCTCCGAGTATTGCCATGTTGTAAGCAGAGTAGCCTCCGTGGTTTTTCCAGATATTTCTGTTGGTGCGACTGCAGCAGTGGCATAGTTACAGAGGAGGTCACTGGAAGAGAGCAAATGGCAGTCATCAGTCTGAATCAACAAGTGGCTGACCTGATATCACCTGGTTTGCATTCTGTCAAAAATACATCAGCTGTACTGAGGGCGAGATGTTCTTGATTGATACAGGTTAGAGCCCTGTCGGGGCACAACGGAGGAATGAGGGAGATGGAGAGGGAGGGCACCACATAAAGGTTCGGTTTGAAGCCAGTTACATTTTACTGCCTATTAGTTCATCTGTGTCCGCGCCACGTCCAGAAACACTAAACCGCTGTAAATTATGTCCAACCTGTGAACAGCGAATGAGCTGTTGTAAAGCTGTCCTTCCACATAATCTGCTAATTCAGGGTCCTCCCAATCAGTGCAGGTTGATCTTCTCGGGGTCGGGGATGAGCAATGGTCCACCTCACCGTGAGGTAAAAATGACAAGAGCACACAAATTGCAAATGTCTTGCTGCAAGTGACCTTCTGGTGCCAATCTAAACATGGCGCAGCAATGATTGGGGGCCACTGGCAACTCACCAATAGCAGGGTTGTGGCTATGCAAAGGAGCCCAGTCGTTGTTGCAGGATTTTTTTTTAATTGGTGCACCTGGGAAGGGGTGAGAAAGATTTGGAAGTGAAACAAAATGTCATTGCTGTGAAAACTTTCCCTTTTTTTTGCGATTGCAGCTGAAGAAATTGTGCTTAGTTAAATATTTTGCAGTGAAGTTATTTATAGCAGTGAAAAAGTGCAGCTGCATAGAATGTACACACTCAATACATGTAGAGCTGTCATCCACAGTGGGCTGTCTGCATTCTCAATGGGGTATTGGAATGATGGCAGCATTTTACTGGGCATCAATAGAGCATTAAGGGCTCCTGTACCTTTTTAATGGGAAGGTTCATTGAGCAATACTCCTAATTATATATGTTTAATAATCAGTTTGGTTAGACCAATGTGGGTTTGCCCTTTTTAATATCAGCACAGAACTGTACTTGCAATAAGCATTATCTGATTGTTGCTCTTTGAGTTTCTGAAACTGTTCCCCATTCTTTTATTTTCAGCACCAAATCTCAAAGGGCGCCCACGGAAGAAGAAACCCCCCTCCCAGAAGCGGGACACCCAAGCTCTGAATGGCCTGAGAGATTCCAACGAGGATTCGGATGGAAAAGCCAGTGCCAAAGTATGGTCTAGTTCAGCTCTTTTCATGCCTGGTATCTTTTGCCATGGCAGCCTTTTTCTTTATTATTGTTTGCTACTTGCTCGCAGGGTTGAAAGCAGTGTCAGCTACAGCCCAGTGAAGAACGCTGTTGCTCGAATCAGGAGGATGTGTATTCAAGTCCCACTCCCGACGATTTGAGCGCAGGATTCAGGCTGCTGCCAGGGGTTGGCGGCTGCCTTCTGAGCGCAACATAAAACCATACCCCACAGCTAGCTGTTTCAGAGGAGTGAGGAGATGGGGGGCTCAAGTCCAACACCATCATTCATAAGGGCTATAAGATCCTGGAATAATCTTGCAATGATGTATTGGAGCTGCTCCCCAATGGGCATAAATAGCACTGTGTGGGTGGAGTTTGTTGGATTTATAGATGAAATGAAATTGGATTAGATTGAGAGCTAGAAGCACTCGCATTTCAATGATATAACAGTAATACTAGAGCCTCGTGTATCTCAGGTTGCCATGTATACCATTAGTTTTTATTAAGGTGCAATGAGCAGAGGTCTGCTCACTATGGGGCAGTTCAGTGGTTAGAACTGCTGCCTCACACCGACAGGGACCCGGTTTAATTCCAGCCTTGGACTAATTTCTGTGTGGAGTTTGCACATTCTCCCCGTGTCTGCATGGGTTTCCTCCGGGTGCTCTGATTTCCTCCCAGAATCTGAAGATGTGCAAATTAAGTGAATTGGCCAAGCTAAATCGCCTGTAGTGTTCAGGGATGTGTAGGCTAGGTGCATTAGTCAGGGGTAAATATAGAGTAATAGATGTAGCAGAATGGATCTGGGTGGGTTGCACTTCAGAGGGTTGGTGTGGACTTGTTGGGCTGGAGGGTCTGTGCCCATACTGTAGAGATTCTAATTCTAATTCTTTCCCTCCCCTCAATGAGTCTGTCTTGAACCTGAACTCTTAGATTTGTTGTTAATCCCAGCAGCAAAGGAGAAATGTGAGTGCGTCATCCAAGCTGGCATTGTCAGGGTTCTAGGTGAGGTCTTAGAGTGAGGCCCCACCGGCTGCCCCCTTCAGATGGAAGGAAAGATTCTGTGACCTTATCTTGAAAAGGAGCAGGGGCATTGTCCCTGGCGTCCTGGCCAATATTTATCCCCCAATCGATCACTTTTTTGGAAAAAAATACTCTGATGATGTAGTCATTGTCATATTGTTGTTTGTGGGAGCCTGCTGCTTGCCTTTGTCATTGTACCAATGACTTGCACCTCAAAAGTACTCCATTGGCTGAAAGGTTCTGTGGAAGTCTCTGAATAGATGAACGGCTGAACTTGTATAGCAGTCACTCGTACTGACCTTTTGAGCCGCAGCACTGTTGTAAATTTTGTTCTTGTTTTCCATCTCAGGCAAAATGTGAGCCCAAAGCCACGATGGTGAAACCCAAGAATAACAGCAGCAACTGCAAAAATCCCCCGGCTGATGAGAAATCCGAGGTTGCAGCTGATGAAGAATGCAGAGCTGAGGAGCAAACATTCCTCGTCACACTTTACAAATACATGAAGGAAAGAAATACGCCAATAGAACGGATACCGTACCTCGGATTTAAACAGAGTAAGTGCCACCTCTTGAGTTTTGGCATTTTGAAAAGTTCTGTGGAAAACCCGTTTGCATCACTGAGCTTGCTAGCCTACACGTGCTAATCTGTATGTGCTATATGTAGGAAATCAAGAGACTGGATGTTGTGGTGGCAACAGAAATCTCAGGTTAGCAAAATGCTAGTGGGGTGTGGTGGGAGCTTTCAAACCCACTTTGGCAGTCGGTACCTGGGCCACATCTCGCCAGCAGCAATGTCTGTGGGTGGGGACTGCCGCCCCCTATTAAATCTGGAGTGGTGGCCATTGCAGAGACTGCACCCGGAGGATGAGGGAGTATCAATGGATCGGTGGCCTCTAAAATTCCTGCAATTAGGATATTGATGGGAGGAGGATGCTGTAGCCATTCAGGCAGGCCCCAGGCTGGGTGATGGTGAAGGCGGGCAGTGCTGTTGTAAGGGGAGAAGTGACCATTACAGGGAATGCACGCAAAGGAAGACCACCCTCACTGAGCCAATCGGGAGGCTGCTGTGGTGGTGCCCCTCCCCAGTGACGGTAAAATGCCAGGGAGTTGCAAAAAAGGCCCTTGATCAGCCACTTAAGAATTCTGCGAGGGACACCTTTCATCCATGACACAATTGCTGCGAGATTGTGGGCCATCTTGCTAGCCACTTCCCCCTATTTTAAAAATTAATGGGCTGGTACCCTCCTGCCCAATGGAAGAGCTCTACAATCTATAATACATTTAAAGATTACATTGATCCAGGAACTGGTTTTTGTAAGCCAGGATGACACTAAGGTGAATGTTAGTGTGACGAGTTTGTCATCTGGGTTTGTGTTCTAGTCTGAGCTGCGATACTGTCTCAGGCAGCTCCAGCAGCCTGAACAATCCCCCCCCCTCGGGTGAATGATCTCGTCTGTAAATTGCTGGCAGAGTGAAGCTTTTTGGGTAAGATTGAGTCACCCCTTACAGTCGTTATGGCAAAGTTGGGAAACATGTCCCCAAAAAGGAGTTGAGGATGTGATATAATGTGTTGACAGAATGGTTCTTGGGAATTGTCAGACAAGAATTAAACTCTATCTCGTCAGTAAAAGAGACAGCCAATACTCTGAGCTAACTGTTGTTGTGTTTAGAACATAGAACATAGAACAATACAGCACAGAACAGGCCCTTCGGCCCACGATGTTGTGCCAAACATTTGTCCTAGCTTAAGCACCTATCCATGTACCTATCCAATTGCCGCTTAAAGGTCACCAATGATTCTGACTCTGCCACTCCCACAGGCAGCGCATTCCATGCCCCCACCACTCTCTGGGTAAAGAATCTACCCCTGACATCCCCCCTATACCTTCCACCCTTCACCTTAAATTTATGTCCCCTTGTAACACTCTGTTGTACCCAGGGAAAAAGTCTCTGACTGTCTACTCTATCTATTCCCCTGATCATCCTATAAACCTCTATCAAGTCACCCCTCGTCCTTCGCCGTTCCAATGAGAAAAGGCCTAGCACTCTCAACCTATCCTCGTACGACCTATTCTCCATTTCAGGCAACCTCCTAGTAAATCTCCTCTGCACCCTCTCCAAAGCTTCCACATCTTTCCTAAAGTGAGGCGACCAGAACTGCACACAGTACTCCAAATGTGGCCTTACCAAGGTCCTGTACAGCTGCAACATCACTTCACAACTCTTGAATTCAATCCCTCTGCTAACGAACGCTAATACACCATAGGCCTTCTTACAAGCTCTATCCATCTGAGTGGCAACTTTCAAAGATCAATGAACATAGACCCCAAGATCCCTCTGCTCCTCCACCTTACTAAGAACCCTACCCTGTATTCCGCATTCTTATTTGTCATTCCAAAATGGACAACCTCACTTGACAGGGCTGAACTCCATCTGCCACTCCTCAGCCCAGCTTCTACAATGAGAAGTGTTGTTCACTACTTGTTAAGACCTTTTTGAAGGCAGCTCCTGGGAAGTAAATATAGAATTATGCAGCCATTCCCAATGTGTGTTCACATAACGTGTGTGAACATAATCAGCCCAGCCACCCCAGAGGTGTGAATAACAGAGACCTTGTCTCATTATAGCCAGAGCTACCCTGTTTAAATGGAGAAGGAAGTTGAGCGTTTAGGAGCTCAGACACCATTCAGGGCTCACTGCTTGCACCAAAATTCTGGCTAGGCAGGAGGCACATGATGACAGATTCTGCTCTGTGTCTTTTGAAAACAAGTGTTGTTTTTTTCCTGAAAAGGCTCCCCCCCACTCTGCCCTGACATGAGGGCATTCACATTACGACATGGCAGTGAAAGTCACCAGTGCCCTCACGTTTATAACACATGCTCATCTGACATCTTAATCTGGGAGGTTCCAGGAGTGGGACAGTTTGCGCTCTGTCCATTTATCAGTTGTAAGTCCTGTAGTGCTCTGGGCCTGTGGGGAGCCCCTCTACCTCACTTAGTCAGGCTGGCTGCCCGCCCCTCTACCTCACTGAGACAGGCTGGCTGCCCCTCTACCTCACTGAGTCAGGATGACTGCCAGCTTCCCTGAGCTCTGGGGTGTAACTGACCTGTCTTGACCTCCTCTCAAACCCGCAGCTTTAATAATAACGGCTGCTAGTGAGGCACTGTCGCCTTGTGCGGTACACATACGCTACTGGTTGAAGGACTACCAGTTATCTAGCTGTGTGATAAGCTGTTTGAGCTGCAGGAGATATAGGATTAATCACAGAGACCATGATTATCTGCAGCTCTGACAGCTGATCATGTACCTAGAGAACTAGTTACTGTATTTCTGACTAATCTTACACCCGTGGCTGCATGACGGCACTCAACTGCCATGTCCATGGGCTCGTGGCTGTGTTTTTGGTTGCATGCCACTCTTCAAGTTGGTCACTGAAAGAGCCTTCATTCACCAGCCTGTCCTGGTATTGAACGCTTGGCTTGTTTGAAGTCACTGATCTGTCCTATTGAGACTCTCAGAAGAGGGCAAGCTGCCAGTCACTGAGCGTTAGAGTTTTGGGCCTCTGACCCACAATTGAGCCCATGGTGGTCTTCACGACCAGCACATCCCACTGTAACATCAGCGGGGCTAACTGCCCTGTTCAACAGCAGGGCCCAGCTCATCAAGCACACTCAGCTGAGAGGTGGCAATGATATTGCACACACGCAGGTTTGACTCTTCCACCTGCTCGGACCAGCCAACACTGATCATGTGCTCTTGTTCTCTGCTATTCTCCAGTTCAACAAAACCTAGTCTTCAATTTCAGCATGGACTGAGAATTTTTTTGTTAGGTAAGACATCAAGGATACAGGCCAAGGTTGGGCAATTAGAATGGAGGGACAAAACAGCCATGATGCCATTGTCTCTTTGATGGAACATGGACCTCACTGACAAGGCTAGCATTTGTTGCATATCCTTAACTGCAACTGAACTGAATGGCTTGTCATGCCATTTCAGGGGGCAGTTAAGAGTCAAACATATTGCTGTAAGTCTGGAGTCACACGTAGACTGCACCAGGTAAGGACGGCAGATTTCCTTCCCTTAAGAGTATTGTGAACCAGATGCACAAACTGAAATTGCTGGAAAAACTCAGCAGGCTTGGCACCATCTATGGAGAAAAAGCCGAGTTAACATTTGGATCCAGTGACTCTTCTTGAGAACACAAGCCCTTTGCTTTCCCCCATCGCCCTGTCCTCCCTGCACTAACACCTCCCGTCTCAGATGAAAGGACTCCCGAGCGCTGCACTGATGGGATTTTTCAAATTGCTTGAAGCCTTGGGAAGTGGCTGATATTATTGGGTTCCCAACCCCCAACATTTATTCCCAGTAATGTGATAGGGTCCAACAACTAAAAATCTAACCCTGGTTTCTGGATTCCTTGTCCAATTCTATAATCACTAAACTATTAGACTTGTCTACAGCTTTAGCACAACGATGAGTCTGTATTAGATTGGAATTTAATAAAATGGATTCATCACTGTGAGCACAATTAGTGTGGAAATCACTGTCGTGCAGGTGCACTCATTTGGCTTATCTTGAAACGCTTCCTTCAGATTGCAGTGAGGATATAAAGTATAATTTGTTTTATCTTTGATCTGTAGAGCCTATGAATGGTGTTACAAGAGAACAAAGAACAGCAGGTCCTTGGGCCTACCAAGGCTGCATTGGCACATAATGCCTTTCTAAACTTAAAAACTTTCTTCCCTCTCCACAATCCATATCCCTCTATTCCCTGCCTATTCATATTATTATCATGATGCTTCTGAAATGCTGCTATTGTATCCACCTCCTCTTCCAGGCACTTACCCCTCAGAGTGTACAAAAAAAACTTGCCTCTCTCATCTCCTTTAAGCTTACCCCATTTTACCTTAAATCTATGTCCCCGAGTAATTGACATTTCCACCCTGGGAAAATGACTCTATCCATGCCTGTCAGAATTTTGGTAACATCTGTCAGGTCGCCCTATATCCTCCAAGGTTCAAGTGAAAAACAAAGCAAGTTTGTCCAATCTCTCCTCATAGCTAATACTATCCAAACCAGGTGACATCCTGGGAAACTGTTTCTGTACCCCCTCCAAAGCCTCCACATCCTGCTGGTAGTGTAATGACCAGAATTGTACATATTCCAAATTAAAGTCATATACCTTCTTAACCACCACTTGGGTTGTCACTTTCAGGGAGCTGTGGACCTGTACATCTCGATCCCTCTATGTTGATGCTACTAAGGGTTCTGCCATTTACTGTATACTTCTCTCCAACATTAGATCTTCTAAAATGCATCACCTAGTATTTGTCTGGATTAAACTCCATTTGCCATTTGTATGCCTAAGATTCCAACCTATCTATATCTGGCTATCTTCTTTACTATATGCAACTCCCCCAATCTTTGTGTCATTTGCAAACTTACTGTTCAGGCCACCTACATTCTCCTCTAAATCATTTCTGTATTGTTTGTAATATATATATTATTACAAACAACAGGAGTCCAAGCACTGATCCCCGCAGAACACTACTAGTCACAGATCTTCAATCTGAAAAACACCCTTCCACTGCTAATCTGTGTCTTCTATGAGCTAAGCCAGTATCGTATCCATCTTACGAGCTCACCATGGGTCCCATGTGACTTCACCATTTGTATCAGCCCCTCCCATGATGGACCTTGTCAAAGCACTTGCTGAAGTCCATACAGACAACAACTACCACCCTGCCCTTATCAATCGTCTTTGTCACTTCCTCAAAAACTAGAGTTTGAGAGACATGACCTTCCCTGCACAAAGCCAAGTTGCCTATCGCTAATGAGTCTTTATTTTTCCAAATGTGAGTAAATCCTATCCCTAAGAATCTTCTCCAATAATTTCCCTACCACTGACATAAGGTTTACCAGCCTGTATTAAATTCTGGATTAAATCTGTTGCCCTTCTAAACAAAGGAACAAAGTTGGCTATTCTCCAATCCTCCGGGCACTCTCCTGTGACTAAAGACGATACCAAGATTTCATACAGGGCCCCAGCAATTTCCTCACCTGTTCCCTCAGCATTCTGAGATAGATCCCATCAGTCTTGGGGGCTTGTCTACCTTTAATGCTTTTCAAAACACCACCTTTTTTTTTTATGTTGACGTGTCTTAGAATATCAACATACCCCTCTTGAGATTCCCCATCCACCATGTCATTCTCCTTTGTGAATACCGACGAAAGAATTTAAAGATCTCATCCACTTCCTCTGGGTTCAGCTCCACGCACACACAGTCCCTGTTGTGTCCTTGAGTGGACCTACACTTTCCCCAGCTATCCTCTTGCTCCTTTATATTTGTCTAAAACACCTTGGGATTTTCCTTAATCCTGCATGCCAAGGACATTTCATGGCCTCTTTTTAGGCTTCCTAATTCCTTTTTGAGTTATAGAGATGTACAGCATGGAAACAGACCGTTCGGTCCAACCCGTCCATGCCGACCAGATATCCCAACCCAATCTAGTCCCACCTGCCAGCACCCGGCCCATATCCCTCCAAACCCTTCCTATTTATACCCATCCAGATGCCTTTTAAATGTTGCAATTGTACCAGCAGCTTTAAAATACTTCAGGACATTTTCTAACTGCAGAGCATTCATATTGTGCGCTACTCTAGGCTATACTGAAGATATTGGGATAATGTGAATCAAGTGGGTCTTAAGATCATAAGTAGAATAAAATAGCATCTTTGTAATTATGCCTCTCTAAATTACATGTACATTCTTTTTAATTAGGTAGTCAGTAATATAATCTATAATACAAGTACTTTGTAATATACAGGAATTGCTTCAAGTTTTGAAATGATTGTTCATATTTGTATTTCTGTTTTTCTTGGCCAGTGCCTTCCTGATTTTTTTTTAAGGATTTGTTCACATAGGCACTATTTCCCTTTCCTTTAAAACTGTGGATCCACATGTAATCACGTGTCTCATCACACAGTCAACACTATTTGCCTTTAGTTACTGTCCCTGTTTGATCAGCTTCTCCTCTTTATATTTATCCTTGAAGATCTCCTTTGCTGTTGAGCTCCTCATTTCGTCACCACATTCACAATCCCGGTTGGAACTTGAATCATTCATTGAAGCATTGCAAGGGCCCAAGTCACAGTCACCAAAACAAACTTGTAATGGAGGCTGCAGCACACTATCCTGCCTTGTCGTCTGCAGCCTGTCCGCAGCTTTTAACCTATTAGCTACTAGGTTGTCTTTGAGGATCACCCCCAGAATTTAAATCCTGATGGTCACCTTCCTCAGTGTTGCCCTTGTAGTTGCTTCTGCAAGTTATTCGAAAGAAGCCAACACATTCTACCTGCAGTGGTTCACGACTCTCATCCCAAGGTTAGTCAGTGTGCTGTCAAAATAAAAGGATTGTCCTTTTCCACTCCCTGTTCCTCATTTAACACCAGCCCCTCCCCACATACCAGCTTCCACAAGTCTAACTTGCCACTGCTAACCTTGGCTTTGCTGTTGACGCAGATTTTCACAGAGTGGATTGCAATGCGAAAGGACTCCTTTTTAAAATAATGATGGTATTTGAATCATGTAAAAGGTTCATAGCTCAAAGTCTGAATTGTGGCAAGAGAAAACCCCATAGCCTTCACATAAACACAGGTTCCAATCAAGGAATAATTAAAATACACAAATTCTGTGGGTAACAGGGAAGCGGTAGACAGGATATTAAAAGGAGGAATATGGAATTAAAATGGTTTATAAAATTTGTAAACTGATACATTATAGACTGTGGAGTACATTGTAAATTTCATTATTTAAGTACTCCATTGTGGACCCAAACCATATTATGAATAAAGCTACATGCTGCAGGGTTGGACACTGGGAACACACAACCACCTCTTCTTTTTTGTTTTATTCCTTTGTGGGACTTGGGCGTCGCTACCTGGCCAGCATTGATAGCCCACCTCCATTTTCCCTCCAAGTTGGTGGTGAGCTGCCTTCTTGATTCACTGCAGTCCACGTGCTGTGGGTTGACCCACAAAGCCGATAGGGAGGGAATTCCAGGATTTTGACGCAACGCCTGTGAAGGACTGGCGGTGTATTTCCAAATCAGGGTGGAGAGTGGCTCGGAGGGGAACTTTCAGGTGGTGGTGTTCCCAAGTACCTGTTACCCTTGTCCTTCTAGGCTGTGTTGGGAATAATTTAATTCATGGTTTCACCTTTCTCAGGCAGCCTGGAAGCCAGAATGTTAGCACCTAGCGATGTGGGCACTGGGGGGCGATTGTCAGGGTACTAGCTTCCTGTGTGCTTTAATAACAAAGCTGCCCCATTATAACAAACTCTGTTACCACTGTATTCTAGAAGAGCTTTGAAATTTAAGAAGTTTAGTGATTGTCAGCAGTTATCAAAAGCCTGAAGGCATCTGAATGTTACTTGTGCTGAGTCCTTCTGTGAAGATAGCCAATATGGTGATTAGCAGTGGAGAACTGTCCAGAGAATGGTGGCCCAACATGGGGAGGATGGGGATGTGATTGACTGGCTGAGTAAGAAAAAGTCAACCTTGTTGCAGTCCATTCTGAGCAGACATTGTGGTTCAGAAGCTCTGCTAAAGCAGTTGACTCCCATATGTTGGGTACAGAACTCCATGTGAATCAAATTTATATTGTTGTTTTGAAATACCATTTTTCATGCACGATGAAAGATTGCGTGACTGAATAGTTTGTCCTTGACTCATGAACACCATTAAACATGTGTCCAACCCCTCAACCTGGTGACCAGCTTTGGACATGGATTGTTTCCAATCCATTATTGGTGGATCTGAAACCTTTTCAGTTTCTACAGCTCGAGTTAGATGTCAGGTGTTATCCTCACCTCAGTGTCAGGTTGTTCTCAGTTCTCCTCCCCAGATTTGATGTTTATCCCAGTGTTGTACGGAGGGTGTGCCGTGCTGCTGGCGGTTTTGTCTTTGGCTGGGATGTTAAACTAATGCCCTCCTTGGAAGGATGAAGGAGAACTCGTAACTCTGTGTCGAAACAGAGACCGGGAAGTCACCCAGTGTTCTGCACAATAGGTATCCCTCAGCAAACATCACTGGAACAATCCGAGGAAGGGTCAGTCGACCCAAAACACTAACTCTCCACAGATGCTGCCAGACCTGCTGAGCCTTTCCACCAAGTTCTATTTTTGTTTCTGACTTACAGCATCCACAGTTCTTTCGGTGTTTATTCACTGGAACAATCTGCCTGTTCATGATGTAACTGCTGTTTGTGAAACATTGCAGGATGCATTTGGCTGCTGTCTCCTCCATTTACAGGGGGCACCATCCTTCAAAAGTGCTGGAGAAACTTGCGATGTCCAGCAGTGGTGAAATCTATACAGATGTATTTCTTTCTTTATTGTGGACGCTGCCAGTAGGGGCCCGCGATGTTTCCCTATGGAGCTGAGAAAGAAAAGTCTTGGACACCTCTACACCAGGCAGTTATTAAACACCCAGGGGTAGCTGGCTTGTTAGCACAGTGCATTGTTCTTAAAGTACTTTGTGCCTGATAATTTGTTTTTATATATAGCACAAGTGGTGTGTTTAATGCTGCCTCTTCTTGTGCTCTGTAAATGAATACAGTTGCTATGTTTCTATTTCTCCATAATTCTTATTTTTGCACATATTGTCCTTTTATAACAGTTAACCTTTGGACCATGTTTCAAGCAGCTCAAACTCTCGGAGGATATGAAGCGGTAAGTCCAATATTCCCTTGCTAACGATTACCGCTCTGTAACTTTGCCCCTTTCAGCCTTGTCATTCAGCACTTTGTATAAATAAACAGTGGCTCTGATGAATTCTTAGAATGGCTGTAACCATTCTGTATGTGTTTATAGAATCATTTTTTTTTTGCACAGAGGCTAGAGATTAGATCCAGATTTAGAATGGAGCAGATTTATTGTAAAATGCTATAAGTGGAAAACACATGTAACAGCTCCTCTGTCAAGGAGAAAAAGTGAGCTCTGTAATTTTTTCCCATGTTGCCTCTCAAAGGGGACAATTATAAAACCAAGCCAAAACTAGAGAAAGGAATTTTTAACTTGGCTGCTTGCTTTGCATCTGTTCGTTTGTAATATGGGAAAGTATTAATGGCTGCAAAGTGAGTCAGTAATGGTTGTTAAAGAATTGGAAAGGCCATTTGTCAATGGTTCCTTTGACAAGCTAATGTGGAATATTGAAACCTATCAGTATAATGAGGAAGGAAGTCCACATCTTTTACATGTCTGGTCAGTCAATATGATTGAGTTACAGTCTGCGCATTACATGGCCTGTATTTTTTGACTGTTAAAATATCTGATGTAATAGCTACTTGTTCAGGAAGAAAATATGTTTTACTTTTTTAAAAAAAGCTTGACTTCTAAGTCATTATGGCTCAGCCTGAGTTTGAAAGTTGGTATGTCCCTGTCCAGCAATTCAAGTACAAAACCGAGACTGGCCCCTCAGTGCAGTACCAAGGGGTTGTCTTTTTAGGTGAGATGTTATAAATTGCACTCATTTTCTTAACACTGTTCTCATACAGGGCTTTTATGCAAAACTAGTTGCTGTGTAGCTGGGTTTCCCCATTTGTCTGAGGGGAATGTTTTTGCGATGATGTAACACTATGCTGTAGTTGTCTTTCAAAAATGCAGTAAGTACATTTAACTGGCAACAGTTGTGAATCACGGAGGAGGAGTATGAGAAGCCTTACAATGATCCAGCTATTTCATTCAATTGCACTTGTAACTGCACCTAATGTAGAATTTTGGAAACCGTGTTCTGGGTAAATCAGGTGACTATAGAAAGCTCCTTGTGCAGTGGTTACTGAGTGTTCAATCTCAGACTACCAACTAATGCCAGGTTTTCCTGTGATTGGAATAGATAACTGCTCGTCGACAGTGGAAGCAGATATATGATGAATTGGGCGGCAATCCTGGCAGTACCAGTGCAGCAACGTGTACTCGCAGGCATTATGAAAGGTAAGGGTTGGATCATTGTGGTGAACTCTCACATTGCACAGGCCTTTTCCGTTTGCCTTTCTGTTGTAAAGTGATCATGGGTTTTAGCAATCCTTCAAAGCCAGGAACGCTGGTTCACCTGGGAATCTGATCTGCAGCGCTGGTTTATCTGGAATGCTGGTTAATTCCAGGTATCTGATTTTCAGTGCTCGTTAATCTGCAATGCTGGTCAATTTACATTGTGGTTAACATGGCGCATTCTGGGTGTCTGATCTGGAGTGGGTGATGGCCATGGTACCATTTTTATATTAAAAGGCTGTAAGGAAATGCCAGGGAACTATAGACTGGTGAGCCTGATGTCAGTGGTGGCAAAGTTATTAGAGGGGTTCTGAGGGATAGGGTTTACAGGCTTTTGGAAAAGGATACTCAACATGGCTTCATGTGTGGCAAATCCAGTCTCATGAACTTGATTGAGTTTTTTTTTAAAGAGGCGACAAAGAAGATTAATGAAAGCAGAGCAGTCGACAGTGTATGTGAACTTCTTCAAAGCACTTGACAAGGTTCTACATGGTAGACTGATTAGTGAGGTTAGATCACATGAGATCAAAGGGGAGCTAGCCAACTGAATGCAAAATTGGCTTGAAGGTCAGAGATAAAGGGTGGCGGTGAAGGGTTGTTTTTCAGACTGGAGGCCTGTGACCAGCAATGTGCCACAAGGATTGGTGCTGGGTCCACTGCTTTTTGTCATTTGTATAAATGATTTGTATGTGAAGTGGGAGGCATGTTTAGTAAGTTTGCAGTTGACACCAAGGTAGGTTACATAACCAACAGTGAAGAAGGTTGTCAGTACAATGGGACCTTGATCAAATGGGTCAGTGGGCTGAGGAATGGCAGAGTTTAATTTTGATAAATGTGAAGTGTTGCATTTTGGTAAGGCAAGCCAGAGCAGCACTTGTATGTTTAATGGTAGGGCGCTAGAGAGTGTTGCTGGCCAAGGAGACCTTGGGGATCTCGGTGTATCGATCCTTTGAAAGTGGAGTCATAGACAGGGAGGTTGAGAACACATTTGGCGTGCACACCTTCATTGGTCAGAATATTGAGTGTAGTAGTGGGGATGTCATGTTGCTGCTGTACAGGACATTGAGGCCACTTTTGGAATATTGCTTCAATTCTGATCTCTCTCCTATCGGAAAGATGTTTACTAAACATGGGAAGGTGTAGGAAAGACTTACAAGAATGTTGCTGGGACTGAAGGGTTTGAGTTATAGGGAGAGGCTGAATAGGCTGGAACTTTTTCCCTGTAGTGTCAGAGACTGAAGGGTGACCTTTATTGAAGTTTATAAAGTTAAGAAGGGCATGGATAGGGTGAATAGCCAAGGTCTTTTTCCCAGGTTGGGCGAGTCCAAAACTTGAGGCCATAAGTTTAGAGTGAGAGGGGAAAGTTGTAAAAGGGACCTGAGGTAACTTTTTCCACACAGGGTGGTGCATGTATGGAACAAGCTTCCAAAGGTGGTGGAAGCTGGTACAATTACAGCATTTAAAAGGCATCTGGATGGATGTATGAATAGGAAGGGTTTAGAGGGATATGGGCCAAATGCTGGCAAATGAGCCAAAGTCAGATTGGGATGTCTGGTCAGCATGGATAAATTGGACCAAAGGGTCTGTTTCTGTGCTGCATGACTCTGGAGTGCTGGTTAGTCTGGAGCGCTGGTTAATCCCGGGATGGTAAATTGAAAGAATCATGCAGTTCTTTGAAAGCTTGATCCAACCCCCATTATTCTGAGTGCATCTTCAGCATTTGGTACAGAGCTGAATTAATATCAGCCACCTCTTTGTTTGTATTTGATTTTATTACTGCTTTTCTCCCTGGCAAGCTGTCAAACTCTTAAGATTATCTGCTTGTGGTGGAAACTGGTGGATTGGCCTGATTTAGAGATGTTTCCCCCCCCCCCTCCAAAAACAAGAGCAGTGGCTGGCTCTGTGAAAGCTACTAATTCAGGCTGTGCTACGGCACTTTAAAATGATTAAATGGGGCAGTGGATTGTCGGGATGAATTGTGCTCAGTTTCAGAACATGAACCAAGCCTTCTGTTTATTTTCACGTGGCTTGTTTTGCATTCACTGCAGAATGAATTCATTTGATTTTTCTTTCTTGTGATGTGGTCTTAAATGCTGGATGGAAGCTTTTAGTTTAAGCAAAGCAGGAATAAATTAATGCTGATGATTTCACTAATGTCCCTTAGGCTTAAACTGGTCCAAGCCTGTCTCCAGTTTGTTTTAATTCAAATCAGCTCTGATACTCTTAAATAAATGTCTTAGTCAGCCTTAATTTGCTCAAAAGCTATCCATCATTGTCAGAATATATTACAAATTACCAGCCACTTGGCTAAAGTTCTTCACTGCTCCAGATTTAATTAGTTGGATTCCTGATGATTAACTGTAAATCAGCTCTGATGAGGTGCTCTGAGATACTGCTAAGAGTATGTTTAACGTTAATTTTATTCAGCCCTGTAATTAGGTTGTAAACATGGATCTGTTTGAGTTAATATGAAAAAACATCAACAATGCCATTGCAACCTATTCAAGGGATCTGTAATCAGCAAGTGGGCTGCAACGTCTGGCAAGATCTGAAAAGAAATCTCCTCCTTATCTGGAGCATTAAATGATCCGTCAGCCTGAGGATTTAGTGTTACACACTGTCTAAAAATTTGCAGGTGAGATCATTCTCTCTGCACGTCCAGAAGTTGGTGTATTTATTGTAGGGTCCATCCTGTGTTGACCAGTTTACTGATATCCTCCTTTGCGAAGTACAGACGGGGGTCAGATTTCAATGTATTGCCTGGACCTTGTATCATCTAATTTATCAGCACTGTTAGGTGGCCATGTCTTTGTAGCAATCTGGAACCTGCCTCAGAGCATCTATAAGAGGCTGAAAAAAATGCTTTCAATATACAAGATATGTTTGATGAAACAACTTGCTTTCATTATTCAGTGCATTGAGTATAGGAGTTAGGGAGGTCATTTGCGATTGTAAAGGATATTGTATAGGCCACTTTTGGAATACAATGTTCAGTTCTTGTTTCTGTGCTGTAGGAAAGGTGTTGTGAAAGGGTTCAGAAAACATTTACAAAGGTGTTGCCAGGAAGATTTGAGCTATAGGGAGGGGCTGAATAGGCTGGGTCTATTTTCCTGGAAATCAGAGGCTGAGGGGTGACCTTCTAAAAGTTTATAAAATCATGACTGGCATGGACAGCTTGAATGGTCAAGGCCTTTTCCCATGGTAGGGGAGTCCAAAACTAGAGGGCATAGGTTTAAGATGAGGGGGAAATATTTAAAAGCAACCTAAGGGGCAACTTTATCACGCAGAGGGTAGTGCGTGTATGGAATGAACTGTCAGAGGAAGTGTTGGAACCTAATACAATCACAACATTTAAAAGGCATCTGAATGGGTTTGTGAGTAGGAAGGGTTTAGAGGCATATGGGCCATCTGGCAAATGGGACTAGATTAATTTATGATATCTGATCAGCATGGGTGAGTTGGACCAAAGTGGGGGGTTTCTGTGCTGTACAGCTCTGGCTGTATAAGTGTGAACATTACTGGCAGCCAGGCTGTTGTCTACTATACTGCAAATTTAGTAATGAATTTTTTAAAAATGTGGAAGTACGGAAATAAATCACTTGGCTCAATAAACCTGAGTGAAATGAGACCGGATGTCAGTTGTTAAATGGTTTTACTTTGCAGATGGCAACTGAAATATGGAGAAAATTATGAATTTGATTCAATCAGTTTGACTTTGTCCTCATGTAAAAATACAAAGTAATGAAGCTGCTACACCTCTCTACACCCTTCAGTGTTGTCTTGATTGAATCAAAGTAGTCTTGAACTACCTTCATAACGTATGCATCCTTGGGGAAATGTCTGCAGTAAAAAATTTCTAATGGTCGCTGTCTCTACCTGCCTCTATTTTATCATGTCTTTGTCCACAATCTGAGGAGTGAGCCAATATCAGATAGCCCCTGCTAAATATCTGGAACAGTGGTGGCTGATGTGTTTTGTTATACAGAGTGGATTGTACATGGACAGACTGATGGTTTGTTTGGCCCAGCCAGTCCTTAAAGCCCTGGAGCATAAGTAGACCACTGAATCCATCGAGCCTGCTCTGCTGTCCAATATGCTCATCTCCAAGCTTGAACTTCACCTACTACTACAAACTTCAACAGTTTTCCTGTCGGCTTCCCATGTCCTTCTATTTCCCTGAGAGACCACAAACCTGCCCATCTCAACCTGAAATCTGTTCAATAATGGAACACCCACCACCATCCTGGCTACAGATTCCGGAGACTTGGGTGACACCATGTCTCCTCATCTCAGTCCTCGCCACCCGTGTTGCCCAAGTTATTGAGACAGGCAGACCAATCCACTATACCCTTTGGGGAAAACTGCTCCTGGTCTGAGTCCTTAACATGGTAATTGGCTTTCATCTTGGTGCTTTATTGTAACCAAACTTGTGTGAATAAGCTTTCCTTAAAAGGCAGATCCTGAGAAATTGTTCCCCACCGAAACATTTCTGTAGAAAAGTGGTCCAAGAGTACCACCACCACCCCCCAGTCACCTCATGATTGATGGGTGTTCCCTCTTTAAAATGCAGCAGTGGTCATGGGCTCACATCCCACGTCTACAAGCCGTAAAATTGGGAAGAATGAAATCCAGTTTCTATTTCCTGGCACTCAGAATGTTGGTTAATAGTCTGTTAGCTTGCGGTTGAAAACCCAACTGGTTTGTTAATGGCATTCAGGGAAGAAACCCTGCTATTGTCACCCAGTTGGACCTACTAGTAACTTCAGTTTGCTGCTGTGCAGTTAATTCTTAATGGCCTTCTATGCTGTCCTGTCAAGTCACTCGTTTATAAAGCAATTGGCCCACATCAAGAGGGTAACTAGCGATGGGTAGTAAATCCCAACCTTGTCCACATCACTAAAACACTTTTTTTTTAAAATGAGTCCATGACAGTTTTTAAAGAGGAGAGTCTGGAATTGTCCAGTGATTGATGCTTTGCTTGTAGAAAATAATTAACTGGACAAAGAAATTAAACCTTTACTACAATTTCTGCTTTTAAGAAGACATATTTTTACATCATCCCCAACTGTCATTTTTTTAAATTTTGTTGAGTTGTATTGCATTTATGTTGACAGTTACAGCACATTGGTTACAACTTTTCACCTTCCCACTGCTTTAAGTATTTCCCCTCTCATCTGAGAAATTTGCACCTGAAGAAAGTAAAACTTGTTTCTGCAAACTCTCATCTTGAGGTAGCATCTGCCAAAGGTGCTTTAAGATAAAATCAATGATTTCCTGCAGAGACTTCATCAGATTGACAAATTATTTTTTCTGGAAAGGATTCTAAGACTGACTAAAACAGGGAAAGAAAGTAAGTCTACTCTAAGACGTGAGTTAGGTGACTTTTTTGCCAATGTCAAAGCAAAACCCTGTGGATGCTGGAAATCTGAATCAAATGCAGAGAATGTGTGGAGTCCATGTCTGTGTGGGTTTCCTTTGGGTGCTCCAGTTTCCTCCCACAATCCAGAGATGTGCAGGTTAGGTGAAGTGGCCATGCTAAATTGCCACTCTGTTCAGGGATGTATAGATTAGGTGCATTAGTCAGGGGTAAATATAGGGTAGGGTGAATGGGTCTGGGTGGGTTACTCTTCAGAGGGTCACTGTGGACTTGTTGGGCCAAAGGGCTTGTTTCCACGCTGTAGGGATTCTATGATTCTAAATGCTGGGGAATGTCAGTAGATTGGCAGAATGTGCAGTGAGAGAAATGGAGGTAATATTGCCAATCTGGAGCTGGATTCGAAACGTTAACTCTGTTTCTGTCACCACAGCTGCTGCCAGATCTGCTAAATTTTTCATCAATGGGCCATGTTAAGGGATTAAATAATATGACTAGCTTTTCTTTGAAAGGAAAATTTGCATACTTAAGAACCAAATCGTGTGAAATAGTCACTGTATCAAACCTACTGTTTTGATGTCAACGTTGATTCACATCTATGTAGGGTTGACCAGCGTGAGTAAAAATATTCTAGAATGTTTCATCACATGAATTACCTTAATCCCAAACCATGAATTGGCCAATCCATGCATTGTTGTGATGCCCTGCCTTATTGGAAAGCAAAATTACTCATCACTGAAAGTCTATTTTGAGATCTTGCTGTGCACCAAAGGCTGCTTAATCTTTTGCTCCGTTGCAACAGTTTACCCCCCCCCCCCCCACACACACACACTTTGCAGGTTTCTCCCTGTTCAAATTGATCTGAAGATCCGTCCTCTTCCCTGAATAAGACATATTCAGTCTGCTGTTCTGGTAATTATAACTGCACAGGATTAAAGAATAACAGGGAAGAAGCTACTCATTGTCATCTGTTTCTTTTACAAGCGAGATAAGAATTGGCAGGTTGCCAAACTGCATGTAGTAACATATTTTGTTGATCTTTGGTTCCGTACTGCAGTGAACAATTCAACGAAACTTAATTTGAATTGCTGACTACAACAATTCCGGTATTTTGCAGTGTCCAAATTCCAGAATGATGAACAGAAGTAGCTTCAATAAACAATTCCTCTGACTAATTTAAAGCAGAATATGGCACTGTGTCCAGCTCTGCTCATCTTACTGTAACTTTATCCCAGTAAGCAGTCAGTACGAAATGGAGCATCATTCTCCATTTCCTCATCACCAAAGTCTCTCAAATGAGCAAACTTGACAATGTCATTTTCTGATAATGCCATGGCCGGGTGACTAAGACCATCCTTACATTCCAGATTTACTAATTGAATTTAAATTACACCAACTACTGTGGTGGGATTTGAACCAGTATCTGGTAAGTATTACCGTGGTCTTCTGGATTACTAATCTGGTAACATTACCACAATGTCACACCTACCCCAGAGATAATAAATTCTGACCTTGCTCATATCCAGTCTGTGAATAAGTTTATGTTTGGATTGTTTGTATCTGGAGAGGCTTTCACGGATAATCAGAATTTTGTTGGAAGTTTCCTGAAAATCTCATTAAGGTTTATAGTTGATGGATATTTGTGTAATTCCATTGGCCAAAGAGCAACAGTGACTGGTGTGTGTCCTAAATCCAGTTAGGTTCACCTGTCACTGATGCCAGCATTGCCTCTTTCCCTTTAAACAATGATTTCATTCTACAAGTTACCAGCACCACTAATGATAGTTTGTTTCCTTTTGATCTCAGCTGTTGCCGCAATGGCAGTTTGGGCCCTGGCACATCAAACACTGTTTTGATGGTATACTATATCTGAAGGTGTATCACACTTCTCATTGGCAACCAAGGTTCTTTGAATGCTGCCTGAATTTAGCACCTTTAATGGTGTTTCTGTATCACAATCAACAGTTCACGTTTCATCTGAGGACTTGTATGTTTTGCACCTAGCTGGATTAATAAAGCATTGTTTGTAAAATATGGGTCAAGTATCAGAATGCATGGTAGATTTGCGCTATTGTGTGAATCCATGAAGCCAGGCTATCATTAGATACAGTGTTTATGAGGATTAATCTCCACTCTACCTCTCCCTGGTATCTATGCTACTTTTGTTGCAGAATATGGTTTGTAAGATGCTATAAATGAGTTTTACCAGTCCTAATAGTATTCAAAAATGTGGGATGTTACACGCCTCAATTCTTTGAACTGTTTTGTAATTCTAGATACAAATACTTAACCTGAAATGCTGTTTCTTCTCCAACTAAAATATTTTTCAAATGTGTGCAATTTTCATCCTGTCTTCCAATTTTGTTCAGTCTTTAAGAAAGGTATTTCTGGTTTGGCAAGAGCTGTTAAGCAATATCGATACGAATTCCATCCTCGCTGTTTGTTTTAGTATTTAGTGGTTCACACTGAATCAAGTGGCAGAGTAACTAGGTAAAAGGGTGCAGTTCAGATACAGTAACGAGGGCACTGTATTAAAATTTAAACAACATTAAATTCTCCTTTGCACCTTTTTCCTTCTTGAAATATTTTTCCAGATATGATATTATTGTCTTGTGTATTTAGCTTTAATTTTTTTATGCTGCATTAGTTACAGAGCCGGGAGGCTGGTACAATTGCAACATTTAAGAGGCATTTGGATGGGTATATGAATAGGAAGGGTTTGGAGGGATATGGGCCGGGCACTGGCAGGTGGGACTAGATTGGGTTGGGATATCTGGTCAGCATGGACAGGTTGGTCTGAAGGGTCTGTTTCCATGCTGTACATCTCTATGACTCTGTGATCCTTGAGAAGGTGAGAGTGAGTTGTTGTTTGTGGTGGAAGGTGCTTCCACAGTGTTGGCCCCGAACACGCGAAATTGCTCACTCGCTCTTGTGCTTTCCAGCAAACAACTGGTGATCGAAGCCATAATTCAAATTGTTTGAAAGCCACACAACACCCAAAAAAAGGCGAGGCTATATTTGGAATTTTCCACTTTCTCCCCTCCCCATGCGTTGAAAGCAGACAAAACAGTTTTCTGCGCCTCATTTTATATATGAAGCCAGTCTTGTGATCAGCAAAAGCTTATTTTCTATTATATTGCTGAAAAGAAAAAAACGTTTAAAATCGAATTTAACTGATTGACGTTGTGCACCAAACAAAAAAAGTGCATGTGCTTTTTTTTTGCCCGTGATGGCCATTAGGTGCATCCCTCTTGGGGATTATGTTTTTAAAACTAAATTGTGCAATATTTATGTTATAAATGTGCCGAAGTTGAACGATTTCGAGTATTCCCTTCAAACCAGGTTATATTTTTGGCCACAGTCATTGAGGAAGGAACATTTTGAGGATGGCAGGTTTTGCTCCTGGATGGAGATGTTATTTGAGTCTGTTCTGTAAGGGGTCAGTTACCACCAGAGGTTCCAGGGTTAGGAGCGAATTACTGCACTGTAATGTGCTGACAGGAATCGGATTCCATAATAAAATGGAAAGCCAATCTCAATCAGTTTGCAGCATCAGTTTTTGACCTGAGACTACTATCCTTTTCCAGCAACTGTGTTCTAGACCTGCACTTCTCATTTGAGCCCAATTTAATTTACCTTTATCAGGGCTTCGTCATCATTCTCATTCCTCAGTTTAATCACAACTTTTAATGGTCTTGTTTATATATTTGATTCAGCTGTGTATCAAATTGCAGAAGGGGAGTATTTTATAACTCCGTGCAGGATTGCGATTAGATGCCAAGGCAAAGAAGAGTTGTACTCTCAGATTATTCGTATTAAAGAGAGGACATAAGTTGGGCAGCTATTATGATTTGAGTCTTCATAATGCGAAAGGTTAGGATAGAGGAGTGAGGGGAGAGGTAGGGTAGGTGGAATAAATATAAAAGGGATATATTTCTACTTGCGGAGTCCAAAGCTAGGGACCATGAAGATAGGATAATCACTAATGAGACATTCAAGAGAAGCTTAATTCATTACCACAGAGATGAGTTGAGATGAATCGCATGGATGTGTTGTAGGGGAAAGTAGATAACTCAAGGGGGAAACATTGGGGATATATGCAAGATAAGAGCAAGCTCATGTAGATCACAAACATTGGGATGACTATTTCAGCCAAGTGGCTTGTCTCTGTATTGTAAAATTCTCCGTAAAGTCTAACCTTTTTTCCTCCATTTCCGCTGGGATAACGTGATGGCTGATTCCTTTGTAACATTTTACTTTTTCTGTTACTTGAAGTAAGGCAATGGATTGTATCAAAAGTTTTTGAAGGTGGGAAAAAAAATCTAGCAAACAATGGTAGCTCACTAAAAGCAAAGACCACATCAATGTTGATCAATCCCTGCCTTTCAGGATTTGTTGTTTTTCGAGATTTCTTTCTGTTTAGAAGCTAGTATCAATTGATTTCACAGGCAAGAATGATTTATTTCTATCCAATTTTATAGCTGCCGTAATACGTACTGAACCTGTTACTGTCGCTATTCATGAAATGTCAATGCAAAAAGAGAATTATAGTGCAATGTGACAAGGACACAGCTGTTGCTGTGTAATAAGTTCAAGCAGCAACAAAATAACAGTTGCAAGGACCAGTGGAACAGTAATTTTCACCAAACGGGGAACTTTGTTTCTAATATTCAGCAAGAGCTAAAAAAAAACAAAATAATGATATGATGTGTATTGTCAGCATTCTTCGTGTAATGGCTGGTAGAGGGAAAGTTTACGACTGTGGAGAATTTAATGAGTGTTTGTGCTATTTCTGTGAAGTAATATATCATGTTTGTTCAGCTGCTGTCACGGTTAGCTGCACAACCGGAAAAATTGATGTTTTGTTTATTCTCCGACCACTCCCCACTCCTCTCTCCCCACCCCCTGCTCTGAATTCCACTACTGCCCTGTGTAATGTTAAAATAAAACATCATGTCTCAATAAAGGAAATATCAGCAGTGGAAATCAATCCAGATTCTGTGTTTTGCACCTTTATGAGGGATGTCACTTTTCAACTCCCTGTAACTTTGTACATTTGGAATGCAAGACTGTGGCAAATTCTTAAAAAGACTAGAGAGAGAGAGAGGCGCATGCATAAAATGAATCTCAACCCTTTTGGAATTGTTCAGCTGTTGTTTCCATTGTAATCTTGCCAGTTAGTGTTTAGACTGTTTCCTCCAGTTTCTCAACAAAAAAAATGTTTAGCAGAAGGAAAAAGAAATTATGTTCGCATTCACTCAGACATATAAACAAAAACTTTATCTCTTTTCAAAACAAAAACTGAGGTAGAATGAGTCTGGAGTTGGAACTTGGACATCTTTGACCATCAAGTCTGCTCCCCTTGTAAATGCACCTCCCACCCCAAAACTACGATCTATGTTTTTCTGCATGGGAGAACCATCTCAAGTGAATTCATAAGTCCTGATATTTGGAGTAAATTAGCAATCAGTACCAAATCCAATAAATAGAAAGAGGCATCTGTGAAATGGCCCACTTACGTATCTGTAAGATTTTATTCTGAATCTAATGCAGGGGAAAATAGTCAGGATTAACAGTACATGGATATTTGTACACTTAAAGCCGTTGGCTCAGGGCTGGTTAAATTAAATCCTGAGAGCACTCTACTGTTTGTACTTAAGACTTGCCATCAATATAAAGGGGAAAGTCACTATGTTCCAACTTGTCTCAGAACAGTAGCAGATTGGTCTGGATATTAAAAACAAAACTGATCGCCTGGAACAAGCAAATTGTGTGTTTTGATTCTGATTTTTACCTTAGTCATGACTCTACAGATACAAGGAACATTTAATTCTAGATTTCCTGCTTCTGGCAGAAGGCCTCCAGCCCAGCTGTGCTCAATGTATTTTTACCCTTGTCTCACTGCCAGCTTCTGAGCTCTGTGAAAAATAAAATAAAATTAAATGTTTCACGTCCCAGCTGAACTATTAAGAGACTTAAAAGGGAAGGTCTAACCATGGGCGCCTGATTTGCAAGCCCCGACATAATGAGCAGCCTTTCATTTTGAAGATGGCTCCGAATTTCAAAAGGAGGAGCGGGTTAGAGAAGTTTTCAGAAATCTCCATACATGGGAAAGAATGTTGGCTCATCCATCTTGTCGAGTCTCATCCCACTGAATTTAAGATTTCCATTCTGGCCCAGATTCAGCTCAGTATAAAAACGTTCACACGATGCATACATTTTTATGATATGATCTCCAATTGATTATGAATGTAATTGTTTCCAAAAAGACTGGTGATTCTGTGGTATGAAGGGCAGAGGAAATATCGAGAGCTCCCTGTGTGAAGTATCAGTGCCTCTTGTAGAGATTGACTTTCTCAGGTTTGCAGGGTTGCTATCTATTGGTGAGGCCAGTTAATCCTGGAGCTATTTGTGAGCTTTCTTTAGTATCCCACAGAACAAAGTTCTACATTTAGCTGTTTTGCGTTGTTTTCCCATCACTTCCTTTTTAGCCACTACATTTTCTGAGCAATGGGTTGTACATTGTACAGGATAGGAGAGCATTACAAGCGATATTTTCCTGCTTTTGCAATGTACATTAAGTGGAACTTAATGTCTGCCAAGTTCCTACCTCGTGCAATAATGTGATATTCATTATGTAAACATTACTATAACATTACTGTAGGGGCGAGGAATTTTAGCCGATCCTCATTATTTTGATATTGGTGTGTGTTTTCAGTGGACGGAGAACTTTTTCCAATTTCAGCAGCTGTAACATATTTAAGCATTCCTTATAATGGCATCTAATGATAAATATACCCCGTGGTCGTGAACTAAAGCATTATCCCTGGCAAGCTGCCATTGCATTGGCAGTAAGAGCTTGTTCATGCCCTTTCCACACAGGGAATGTACACTCTGATAATATGTGTGCTCTGAAAATGAAATATTTGCAAAATGCCATGCTAAGTTTTCACATTGTCACTGTGATCGATGCTTGGATGTAGTGCTGCTGCAATGTTTCATTTTATTGCAGCACTGTTTAATGTCACAATGGATTTGTGACTAACTGGTTGGAACACCAGCCCATATTTATAATAATTTCAATTGAGCTTTAATCCACTTGAAGACCCAGTAATGATCAACGTCCTCACGTAGTGAGCAGAAATTCTGCCGCGTCTCGTACCCCACTGCCCCAACATCTTTGTTTTGTGTTTCTTCCTTTCCCTTGAGTTGAGAAAGACCAAAGTAGAATCTGTCTTGTGGTCATGAATGTTGATTTTCACCATCACTTTGCCTCCCAGTGACCAAAAGCAGGAAAACCACAGAGAATGCAAAGTATTTTCCGAGGCCTGTCTGCTTGCTGCTGTCTGGTTGGCGTGTTTCTCTGTCTGAGCTGCATCTTCTCCCCACCACCCCAAATCTTGGGAATCCCTTTTGCTTTTACAGACAGAGATCTAGCATTTAGTAAGAACTGTGGGCTGGCTGGCTGTGTGTTCGCCAAGTCTCTCTCTCTCACCGCGTATGTTTCATGACTGTTTCAGGCTGATCTTGCCATATGAAAGATATATCAAAGGGGAGGAGGACAAGCCTTTGCCTCCAGTCAAGCCTCGGAAGCAAGAGAGCAGCCCTCCTGAGAGCGAGAGCAAGGTGAGGGCAGCTGCAACCAAACGGAAGACAGAACCAAATCGAAAAGTGAAAAGAGAACGAGACGTTGTTCAGAAAGTGAAAGAGTGTTCTGAGGTTTGTGCTGCTTTCTCTAAATCTGCTTGAGATATGGGAAGTAGATTTGTAAGTGTGTGTAAGCTGCATAGCGCTAGAAGAAAGTCTCAGCGTGGTGAAGCACTTTCTGACTGGGAAAAGTTACAGTTGGGACTTTGCCATTCATTTTATTTCCAGTGAGCTTGCTGACTGCATTGTACAAGCAAAGTTAAACTGCAGCTGCTATCTGAAGGCATTTCTTTACATCAGGTACTCGACATACATTCGTGTTTGGTCATAAGAGCTTTCAGCATGTAATTGCAGTTTAATCATTTGCATGTATCCTTTTTTTCAGAACCTATAGCAAAACAAAAGTTTAGAATCTGTGTTGCTGCATGTTAGTGCCAGGCAGTATGTGTGTGATGTACCCTGTGGTTTCGTGCATACTGTAGGTGTCTGGGACGATCACTGTTCTTGGTGTGCAATGCTGTGTGCAGGGACTCTGTGTGTGATGCTGGGGCCTGAGACATGGTGTGGCCTCTTGGAGAGGCGGGGAGGTGGTCTCTTGAAATGAGAAGGGGGACTCTTGGAGAGGAGGGAGTGGGGGCTTTTGATTGGGAAGGGGATGCTTAGAGCAAGCGGGGGGGAGAGGGTCTCGCAATGGGGGGCTCTTGGAGTGGGGTCTCTTAGATCAGCGGGTGGTGGGGGGGCTGTCCAAGTGGTGCGTCTCAGAGAGGGAGGAAGGGGTGCTCAGAGTTGGGGACGGGAATAGTGAGGGCTCTGTGTGTGGCTGTTATATTGTGGTGCAGTTTAACACACAGTTGTGAGGGTTTTGTTTGTGCCACTTCTAAGTCTCTGATTCAGCGCAGACTCCCTGGACAGTTTGTCATGTGCCATTGTCTGTGTATTAACAGCATTCACCTTCTATTCATATTGATTTGTGGTATTGCCTTGCTGTTTGGTAACTGCCAGGTTGCCATGAAGGAAAGTTAGAAAAGTTTGTTAGTGGCTGCAGGTGGAATTCTCTTGGTGTAAAGTTTGAATAAATCTCTTGGTCTGTGTCGAGCTTGACAATAAATGATGAGCGTATAGTTAACTTCCCTCATCCTGGAGTTGTTTTGAATTTACAATGTGCTTGGAGGTACCTCAGTGAAACCATTTGGATTTTCCTCTGATGGATGACAGGATCGAAATCCCCCTCTAACCATGACGAGGGTGGGGTTTCCATACCAGAAGACCTGAGGATAAAGGGCAAAAGGAGTATTCAGGGATAAGGGACAAGTGTAGGAAATTGGGATCAGTGCACCCTTTAGTGCTGGTTATGTCGTTGCAGACTCAATGGGCCAAAGGGTTTTTTCTGTGCTGTATGACTTCTGACTCTGTGAATGTCCTTCTGTTTCCCGGTGAGCAGTGGAATGGTTTTCCCCCTAGTGGTTTGCCTGAGAGCTGACAAACAAAACTACTGCATGTGTTCCATGTGGTAATGACCATCAGCTCTGGGCTTGGCTGGTTAGAATCTTTTATAATGGGAGCCTAGTTGATGGTCAGAGATCATTCCCATTGGTGCTTCTGAGCAGCAGCATGCAAACTCATGTCCCTCTCCTCCCAATCCCCTACAGCGCCCTGGCAAAGGCCACTTCCATCATTGTCTTCAGAGATCAACATCCTTTTCTCTCCTGGTTCGATGTCTATGGAACATTCTGGAAAGCAGTCACTCCAGATGCACTTACAGTCCCTCCAATGCTACCAGAAAACTCAAACAATTCAGTATTTCTGAATTTGACATACTGAGGCCTGGTGAAACCGGAATGAGATAAAATGGAACATACCACCAGACAGTTGTTCAATACAAAGGGAAGGTTTGAGCATCAGTTGAGAAATGTAGCCTTCCCCTGAAGATGATGGACCCTCTTGAAGCCTGTACCTGATTGGAGTTAGGTTTGTGGTTAGTAAACATTGCCAGTGTCAAATTTTGCCATTGCTGACACTGGCTTGGCTGGGAGGGCTGAGCTGGTGGCTTTGGGGCCAGTTTCTAGACTATCCCAGGGTGGAAGAGGGCTGGGAGGCCTTGCAAGGACTTGAGTTTATTTTCTGGGGAACAGTCTCGATTGTCACTTTTAAGGACCTCTGGTCAGGCTGCTTGACCTCTGTCATGACTAGGATACCCCTTGGCAATCACCAAGACATAATGGCGGTTTTGAATTTCTGTATTGTTATTGTCCATATGCCAAATCACGGATGGTCTGTCCTATCCAGCCCTGGTACAGTGCCATTGATAGATGCCAGGTGTGTTTTTGCTTGTTGGCAAACCCTTGCTCTCTGTTCACGAATGACTAGGAATTAGAGCATAGAACATAGAGTATTACAGTGCAGTACAGGCCCTTCGGCCCTCTGTTATGCCAGCCTGTGGAACCAATCTGAAGCCCATCTATCCTACACTATTCCATTTTCATCCATATGTTTATCCAATGACCATTTAAATGCCCTTAAAGTTGGCGAGTCTACTATTGTTGCAAGCAGGGCGTTCTATGCCCCAACCACTCTGAATAAAGAATCCACATCTGTCCTATACCTATCACCCCTCCATTTAAAGCTACATCCCTTCGTGCTAGCCATCATCGTCCAAGGAAAAAGGCTCTCACTGTCCATCCTATGTAACTCTCTGATTATCTTTATATGTCTCAATTAAGTCACCTATCAATCTTCTTCTCTCTAACGAAAACAACCTCAAGTTCCTCAGCCTTTCCTCATAAGACCTTCCCTCCATAGCAGGCAACATCCTAGTAAATCACCTCTGAACCTTTCCAACGCTTCCACACCCTTCCTATAATGCTGTGACTAGAACTGTACACAATACTCAAAGTGCAGCCGCACTAGAATTTTATACAGCTGCAACATGACCTCATGGTTCCGAAACTCAATTGGATTGCAAAGTTTTCACCTTCCTTCTCTACATGGGGAGAAGTGAAAACATTTTAAAGCAATTTTACACTTGTTGCTCACATGACAGTTGGCTGAGGCTTGGAAATATATGTGCCATCACCTGCATATGAAGGCATCGTTCACCATGTGGACTGGCTACCAGTGGGCACTATTTGAAAGTGGCAAAGCACAGGTTGTGAGATCACTTCACACTTTTTATAGGGTTTGGTGTTTCCTCTTGTGCTGGAGGAATGGAGAGAAATTCATTTCTGGAAATAATTGCAGTACTGCAGCAACACAAAATACAACTCCTAGAGAGGTATCAAGAATGTACATTATAAATGTTAAACATGCCCAGAATCGTGCAATATGCACATTCATTACTGACACGTCTGGACTTCCTCACATTAAACATTAGCTTCTGTTTAAACATAGTTGAACGTTGGATCACTTTCAGTTAATTCATATCAGATCTAGAGAGAGTTGTTTTCCAGGCTGAAACAGAGGTGACTGTTTAACATTGCGGAATACTCTTCAGTGTTCTGTAGTTTGCTCATCTGTCTGGTATTTTTCATGCAATTCCATAGGCCCCTGAGAGACAATAGTATTTGATTGAAGTGGGATCGCAACTTGACCCCCACCCCCGTGCCATTTAAACTTGGCAGCAAAGAACAAGACCTGAAACCTGTGCAAAGTCAAACTGTAATAATACTTTTGTAACATTACCACCACTTTATATTTTCCTGAATACTTTTTCATAGCTTAAAGAGGAAGGTGATGTTTTAAATTTAATGGGGGTCTCTGCTCTCTTGAGAATTTCTCATGTGTTGACACATGACTTGTATGCCTGTGACAGAACTTTATTAAGAACAAATAAAAAACAGAACATGCAAAGAATTCTCAGCAAGTCTAGCAGCATAAGCAGAGAGAGAATCCAAGTAAACGTTTCAGGTCAGGGATCTGTCATCTCTCTGCAGATGCTGAGTGTTTCCAGATTTGTAGCATCTACACTATTCTGCTTTAGTTTGAATAATTTTGTTTTAATAACTCATTTTCCCCAAAGGAAAACCTGTCATTAAGATTTAATTCCATCAGGGAAATAACCTACATCAAAAATAAAATGTTGGCTTTTGGTTCCCCTTATCGCATATCAACTTACTGATTAAACCAAAGTCAATGCTCTGACCCTTCACGTTGTAATATTCTCCAACAAGGAACTTTTTCATGGGAATTAAGCTACTGTTAACGAGACCGTGGGGCACTTACAGCCTCATACAGTTCTATGGAAGCTGAAAGCTGGGCACAGCAGTGTGCATTTGTGTAGCACCTATAAGCAGTGAAACTTCCCAAGGCACTTTTCAGAAAGGTCGTTGGGCCAAATTTCTCAGTGCGTCTGCTTACCCAACAAGCTAAGCTTCAAGCACATAACTCAGGCAGATGGGATAGGCCTGAGTCCTCCATCCCTACAATGATAAGGGAAATCTGCATTTCTTCAATGTTGGTCTCTTGAGCTCTCCTGATTAGCCCCTCCTGTGCCTTAAGTCATCTAGGACGTACACTCTGGAATGGACTGCTTAACCCTTTCCCCCTTGTTCTCTTCCCTTATGACATTTGTTAGTTACAACTTCTTTGGCGGAGTTATGTTGTAATATCTCCTTTTCTGAGTCCATGTCAAATTTGGCTCATTTGCCACCCAGGAATTGTCATGGGATATTTCATTGCAAGATGTGCTACACAAATGCACATGTAATGGAGTCATAGAGCTGTACGGTACGGAAACAGACCTTTCAGTCCAACTCGTCTGCATGGACCAGATATCTTAAATTGATCTAGTCCCATTTGCCAGCATTAGGCTCATATCCCTCTAATACCCATCCAAATGCCTTTCAGGGCAGCACGATGGCTCACTGTGGCCTCACAGCACCAGGGGCCTGGGTTTGAATTTAGCCTCAGTTGACTGTCTGTGGAGTTTGCACATTCTCCCCGTGTCTGCGTGGGTTTCCTCTGGGTGCTTCAGTTTCCTCCCACAGTCCATAGATATGTAGGTTAGGTGAATTGGCCATGCCAAATTGCCCATAGTGTTCAGGAATGTGTAGGTTAGGAGTAAATGTAGAGTAATGGGGAATGGGTTTGGGTGGGATATTCTACAGAGGGTCAGTGTGGACTTGTAGGGCCAACGGGCCTGTTTCCACACTGTAGAGATTCTATGAAATGTAATAGTACCAGCCTCCACCAGTTCCTCTGGCAGCTCATTCCATACATGCACCACCCTCTGTGTGAGAAGGTTGCCTCAGGCCTCTCTTAGATCTTTCCCCTCTCATCTTAAATCTATGCCCTGGGAAAAAGACCTTTCCTATTCACCCTATCGATGTCCCTCATGATTTTATAAGTTGTAAATATTTGTCCACCTCCAACCTGGGACATTTAAGCCAAATCTACCTTGGACAGATAGTAATTAGCCGATCAGAGTTAACCGGGAAAGTGCTGCCTTCTCAAGTTCACTGCTTGATCATCTGATCTAAGGGAGGTTAAAAAACAAGCTGTACACAAATTAAACTTTAAAAAAAATACTCAGAAGGGTGAAGTGAAGTTCAAATGTGTGTCAATGAAACTATTAAATGCACTTCTGGCTGAGCAAGTTTATAGCTAAAAGGGCCATCTTAACGTACTGCTTATCTTGACAGTTTACTCAGCAGAACGTGAAACTCCTGGACAATGCTGCCATTTAGAGTACACAAAAGCACATTGCAATAGAATGACAAGAAGCTCAAAAAGGCCTGTCAGTCAGCGATCATACAGGTAGCACCTTGAGAAAGCCCTCCGAGTCAGAGTTCATTCTCCTACATAACGGTATAAAAAGGGGAAATTATGCTCACAAGTCACATTGCAGAAAATTTGAATCACAGTCTCCACAGTGATGGCATTGTGAGCGTTCCTATCTACATATGCAATGATGCAACTTTAATTACAAGGCCATGGATTGGGAGATGTTAAACCATTCACAATATTTCTTTTAAATTTGAAACCATTGTGTAACGCAATAGCCTTATCCACTCCCCCCCATCCGTCAGCCTCCAGTTCTGCTAGTTTTGCCCACATGTTGTTTTTAATAGTTTAAAATCAGGTTTTGTGTTCAGGTCCAGGCTTGTGACACACTGTTTGGTTTGTTTGTTTTTCTGTTCTGCCCTATGGAATAGTGAGAAATAGTAGGGATGTTACTGTTCTCTCACCCCAGGTGGATGGTAAAGGGGCATTAATGACCTGCCAGATCTTTTTAGTAAACACAATCTCCAGTTTCTAATCAGGAAGCTTACCGAGGGCATTAGCTTAGAGAAAAAAACATCTTCCCTTCACCACCTTGTCCGTTGGCGAGCTTTGGTGTTTGTATTTGCTGTTACCACCACCACTTTGGTGATTTTTGTAACGTGATGATGAGAGGAAAAGGATTTTACAAGAAAGGAAACTGAGTGGTTTTGTCACATGACTGTAAGAAACAGCTTCATTAACTAAAAATAACAGCTTTTTTTAAAATTGGGATATTTAAGACCATGAATGAGACTGTAACATGATGCTGGGCTTGTTACATCAGTGTGGTATCAGAACTCTAGAAGAGCTTTCAACTTACAAATATATTAATTGCATTGATAGATTCAGCTGTATAATACACCAACCTTGAAATTTATTTTGAATTAGCACTAACCTTCTAATTTTACTCTAACTGTTCTTTTCCTGTTTAAAATACAGCCTGAATCATATCCTTTCTGCTTTTCTTTAACCATACTTAAAGCAATTAGGCATTGATAGTTTTTAAAAATATATATCTACATTGCAACTCTTTCCTGTGGTGAAGATTACAGTAAGTTTGAACAGATCAAAAGCATTGTTAACTGAAGAGCTGGGAATTGGGCCAGGATTCCTTACGTCTTTGTGTGGTTTTACTCTTTGAATCAGCAACAATTCTCCTGCATCTGTACCTCTGACACGATGCCAGAACTGAGCTCAGAACTGTTTGCAAAGGCCGGACAGGCTGGGGCTCTTTACTCTAGAAAAGAGAAGCTTGAGAGGTGACTTGATAATGTTAAAGACCTTTATAAAAACGGTCTTATGGATTAGACATAGAGAAAATATTTGCACTTAAGGGAATCCAGCTAGGGCCTTAACATGTGCAGTGCCTTCATAAATCCAATAGTCATGAGTTCTTATAATGTGAAACTTTTTACCCTAAGCAATCATTAAAGTGCATCGCATTGATGCATTTAGCGGACTCTAGGTAAACACATGAGGAAGAAAAGAATAGGAAATATATGTCAATAAGCTGAGGTCAGAAAGGTGGCAGGAGGCTCATGTGGAGTTTAGAAACTAGCATAGACTAGTTAGGACAAAAATCAAATCTCTTACAATTGTATACAGTGTTGCAGTGGATAGCGAAATCAGGAAGTCCTTAATTCTCTCAATGAAGCTGGCTTAATACTTCCTAGTTTGAATATCTTCTGGTTATTGAGGTTTTAACCTCAGGGAGATGAACCAATTTGTTTATCTGTCCTTTACAATAAATCCTGAAGCCCACTAATTTCCCCCAAAATTTTCAGCTCACAGGTCAGGCTTGGCAACAAGAACATGTGTTTGGAAAGTTGGCCCATCTTATTGACTGACCAGATTATTTGGGATAATTGATGTGATCCAGTAAGGTAGCAGTTGGAAGCAGCCATAAACCATGCTCAAGTGGCTTTGAACTGAGTCCCGGTCTGACACCACAATGGGCATGTAAGAGGCCATGGCGTTGTTTGAAGGAAACCAGCAGGATTCTCCCTGGTCCTGGCCAGCAATAATCCCTCACCACAGCATTAAGAAAGTCAGAGCAATCGCTACAAGGACTTGTTGAAGGCTTCACGTCAGTTTTGATATTGACTCTGTCCTGGGAGAAGCTCATCCTGCATTGCTACAGCTGGTAAAACCAAATATAAAAACTCTGTGGCCTCCTTCAAAAACAAGCATGCATCAGGCAGGGAGAAAACAGAGGCAGAGGAAATCCTGAGTCAGCAACTCATTCAAAACCTAAGGGTCTGTGCTATCCTGTCATACATATTGCAGACAAGTCCAGATCTGCCGGACAAACAATTCAGATGCTAAACATGGTAATTGTTCCCTCAAAGGACCTTAAGTAAGTTGATAAGTGTTTCATTGGCTTTAAAGGACTTTGTCATATTCTGAGCTCATGAATGGTACTTCAGGAGCCCAGATGCTTTCTTCCTAATGAGGAACAGGGCTCTATGAACAGCCTGTGCTGTCAGTCTCCAAACATGAACCTTTATGGCTTGCAGTGGGGTGTGGTGATGGGTTAGGAATGGGAGGGTTTGGTTTTCTTGGTATGCATTTGTCTCTTAAGCCTTGCCACTGTTCATAACAGCACATTGGGAGTTAATAAGGAATGGTGGAGGAGGAGGAGGCAGTGGTTTCGTTTCTGCTGAGCTGTTACAACTTTGGAAAACTTTGAAGTGTGGATCAACCACAAGTAAGGTGACAAAATAGGCTTGAGGGGCTGAATGGCTGCCTCCAGTTCCAGTATTACCCAGTTACCCCAGCATGAAGCGAACATTCTGTAATAATGCACTTGTGGTCACTGAGGGGCTGAAGTGAAGGGAGGCAGTCACACCAAAGGCTGAGAGATTAATTGACTGATAATTTTAGCAAAACCAAATTCACAGTTGTTTACCAGGAAGCAATATAGCCAGTGAATATCACGTTCCAGCAACGGCTTTGTTATAAAATAATCACACACTATGTCAAAGAAAGTAGGTTATTGTTGTCATGGTAACCTTTTCTGTGATAAATTCAGCAATTATTTATAATGCAATGCTCCATTGTGTTAAAAATGCAACTGGTGATAATGGATCATGGAGAATATAGATGACTAGAAAAATAAAACACATTAGTAAAGCCTAAACATTTAAAGTGATCCAGTGGTATTGTTCAGATGCATCAGTGCATTTTATTTCTCTTGCTGTCGTTTTTGTTTCGTTCCCTGGTTTCTCCAGACCCCTTTCAACATATTGCCTTGCACTGGTGACATTCGGAAATGGCTACTACAGAGCATTGCTGATAGCCTGGACATGTAGATCCCTTCCTTTGGCCTTCTCGATCCCTCTGTCTGTGTCTCTCTCTTTCTCTGTTTCTCCCTTTCTCTCTCCCCTCCCACTCATTTGCCCCAGCTCAGAATCTTTCCACAGCAGCATGACTGAGATAGGGAGCTCATTGAAACATGTCTGTCATTTCACCGTCTATACTCAAACTGGACACGACTTTTTAATGTCATTTTGGAAATGGCAGTGAGTTCTAAAAGCACTTGATTTTAAAAAATCTGTTCCATTTTAAGCGAATGCAGCAGAGCTATTGGAGCTGAAAAAGACAAACTTCTGTCAGATACAAAGAAGTCATTATCAAAAATTAAATAGGTGGACAAATGCAGTTTGAACTAGAAATGGTTGTTCTTTTAGACTACAACCCCCCTTCCCCCCAAAATAAATTGCATGATTATTGGGGTAAGGGTGGTAATGGATGCGTTGAGGCTGATTGCTTGAGCTCTACAAGTGTCTTGAGAACCATCTGTCTCACCATATCTCTCTCTCTTCCCCCAACCCTCCCTCTCCCCCTTTCTTCACCCGCTACACAATTGGTCATCATGCTTTCAGCTGTCAAGGCCCAAAGCTGTGGAATTCCCTCCCTACATCTCTCCATCTAGACTCTAAAGTATTGCAACACACGAAGAAACCATTCGGCCTAATATATTTGTGCTCGTTATTAAATATCCATCTGCTCTAAATCCACCTTTCCAGCATTTGGCCCATAGTCGTGTAAATATTACTCGAATGATGATGGTTCTCACCTCTACAACCTTTTAGTTCCATATACTCAGCACCCTCTAGGGCTGAAAAGATTTTCCTTAAAATCCTTCTAGTACTCCTGCCTTTCATTGAGATCCATGGTCCCTAGTTATTGACCCCTCTACTAAGGGGAAATGTTCCACATTATCTACCCTGTTTTTGCCCCTCCATAACATTCTTTCTTTTAATCAGGTTCCCCCCTCAGCCTTCCCTGCTTTAAGGGAAACAATCCCATCGCCTCTAGCCTCCCTTCACAGCAAAATCATTCTAGTCTGGGCGACATCTTGCACCCTCTAGTGCAGTCTCATCTTTCTTATAGTGTGGTGACCAGAACTGCTCTTAACAGACTGGGTGTGGCCCAAGCAATATTGTATACATTTCCATCTTGTATTCAGCACCTTCACTATGAAAGGCAAGTATTGCCATATACCTCCTTAACCATCCTACCTACCAGTCCTGTTGCGTTCAGGAATCTGTGAACATGTATATCAACCTCTGTACTTCCTAAGGTGCTACCATTCATTCAGTATTCCTGAGGTTTGTCCTTAAAAGACCATCACCTCACATCTATCGGCATTTGCCACTGCTCTGCCCATCTGACCAGCCTTTCAATATCATCCAGTTGTCGAAAGCTTTTTTCTCTCTATTTACCACGCCATCAATTTTCTTGTCATTTGTGAGTCTGTTGATCACACCTCCGATGTTCATGTCTACATCACTGATGTACACAACAAACAGCAAAGAAATTAGCTCTGAATCCTGTGGTATGCCACTGGACATGAGCATCCAATCACAAAAACAGCCATCGCTCTAACTTCTGCCACTAAGCCAACTTTGGATCTGATTTGCCAGATTGCCCATGATCCCATGGGCTCATAGCTTCTTAACCAGTCAACAATGCATAACTTACCAAAACCTGATGTAGATTATATCAACTGTACTACCCTCATCTACACATCTAGTCACCTTCTTGAGAAATTCAGTCAAATTTGTTCCATGTGATACCTCTCTGACAAAGCCATGTCAAATAGCTGAGCTTAATCCTTGCCCCTCCAAGTGGATATTAATTCTCTTTTCCAGTAATTTCCTTACCTCTGATTACAGACTCACTTGGGCCGTAGTTTCCTGGTTGATCCCTACCATCCTGTAGATTAATGGTACCAACGTTGTCCAGAGAGGATTTGAAAAATAATGCCAGGGCCCTCCAATCTCCTCCCCTTGCCTCCCACAGCAGCTCCTTTCTCCTTTTAAGACACTCCATTTAAACCTATTTCTTTGACCAACCTTTAGATTACCTGTTGTACCGCCTGTCTCTGGGTCAACTCTTGTGCAGTACCAAAGTTTGTTTTACCACATCAGAGCCACTACAGAGATGCAGCTCAACTACAGAGAATTGTTTGGCCTAAACACTAGGTCTGTGCTGTTTTTATTTAAGTTTTGTATCAGTAATTGTATTTCTATTTGATGCTTAGGCAATTGCAGCCACAGAGAGCAGCCAAGAGATGGACAAATGGAGAGCAGACGTGGCCTTGCCAAGGGATGGAGTGGTAACACAGACTGAGACTGGAGAGAAGGACCAGGACAGGTGTGATATCTCCGAAGGTTCAGACAGCAGAGGGACCCAGGCCAAGGACAAAGTCAGCAAGGCAAACAGTGACCAGTCAAACAGAAAGGAGGCTGAGCTGCTATCTTTGCACAAGGGCCTTACAGCCCATTTGATAGATGTGACAGCACAGAGCCAGGCAGAAAGCAAGGCCAGCTTGGCATCCTGTCAGGATCACGAGTCGCCGCAACAGCCAATGGACAGGCCGGCAAACGACGTCCAGGAGAAAGTCGCTGGAACGGTAGCCATGACGGAGAAAGATACGGAGAAAGGATACCTGTCTGATCAGGGTTCAAACGTGGTGTCGCCAGGAGCTGCCAACAGCTCCATTCATTCTGATCAGTCACCAAAGGATGAGGTTGAGAATTGGGCGGGGGGCATCCAATCAGAGAGCATACAGAGAATGCCACCTGGGCAGGTGGGGAAGGGTAACCTGAATCCTTTGCCTGGGCCCCTCAAAGATAAGGAGGAGCTGCTTGTTACAACAAAAACTGAGGCTTGCCCCAGCTATCTGCCCCTGGTCTACTCCAGGGGTCACCCTGGCATCATGTCACCACTCGCCAAGAAGAAGTTCTTGTCTCAGGTCAGCGGGGGTTTGCCCAATAACAATCCAATTGGAGCCCCACCTCCGCTGATTAGTACTAAAAAATGTGGTGAGGATGGTGAAGAAATGGTTACAGCGGAGAGTAATTTTTTACAAGGCTCCACGCCAGAACAGTTGGCTATCAATCGACCTTCTGTGATTCAACATGCACATAGTTTTCAAAAGAGAAATACTGATGAGCGAGGGGGGACATTGAAACATGATGGTTTGAATAAATTGTCTGATTCTGAGGCAGCTTATCTTTCGAAGCATCACCTTAATTGCTCAGAATCATTCAAAAGCTGCGCTTCTTACCCTTTCACCGCTGATACTATAGACAATGAAAATAAAGGTTCTGAGAAGAAAGGTTGCCAACCATCACAAGTGTCAAGTTTTCTAGCAGACTTCTACTCCTCCCCCCACCTACACAATCTTTACAGACACACAGAACATCATCTTGTTAATGACCACACATCAAAATACCTGAACACGGTCATGAAGGATAAAGGTTCTTCGTTTGTGCAGAATAAAAACCAGGATGCTGTCTATTTAAGGCATCTTTCAACACTGCACCGGTCAGAAAAGAAATGTGCAGTGAAACCTCCTACAGAAGAGCAGCCCACTGACTTGAGTCTTCCAAAGTTAAAGAAAACGCTACCCAAGAGCTCATTAAACAGTGTCATTCATTTACCATCGCCACTAGACATCAAGAGCACAACAGCAAGTACACAGCCAGCCCACACTGACTGCAATCCCAAAGCTTGCCGTGTCCCTCCAATGCCAATACCGACCAGCACCAACAGTGGTGAAGTTGCCCTGCCCCCCTCAACAAAGCTGGAGGAAGCGGTCAGACCGGCGATCAGCTCCAAAGGAGGTTCACAGATCATTGGAAGCTCTAAACCCATCAAGAGGAACCGAGAGGGCATGGACAATGGCAGCAGCCAGAGCCCAGACAAAAAACTCCGGGCTGTCTCCCCCATGCCACTGGCAAAGGAGCTGGCCTTGAGGGAAAAGCCATCTGACTTGGAAGGGGAGAGCAGCAAAAACCAGGGTCCCGGGATTATCCTAGAGGGCCACAAGTTTCCATTGCCGACCCCGATATTCCCAGGCGTGTATCCTGGAGCCTTTGTATCTCAGGTTCAAGATATGTGCGATGGCCTGGGCTCAGCATTTCCAGTTGACTATGCCCATCCTTTACAATACTTGAAGAATCAGGCTGTGCTGTCTCCACTCATGCAACCATTGGCCATCCATTCCTTCATGATTCCGGCGATGCAGAGACAGATCCTTGCTTCAACCGGTGCCTCCCCACAACTGTATAGACATCTATCCGCAGCTGCTGCCCCAGTCGCAGCGTCATATGGAGATCTTTTGCACCATAGCCTTTATCCTTTAGCTTCTCTGAACCCACAGGTCGCCTATTCCACATCACCAATATCTTCTCTACATCCCAGCACAAAATTATAAGCATTTTAATTCTGTGAACATTTCATGAAATCAAGATGTAGCGTAACAGCCTGATGTTTCATGTTACATCGTAAGACTTTGTGATTGCAAACTACCAGCAACTGGTTTATGTATTTCTTGCATTCACTTTGAGATGTCCTTTTCATCTACAAATTAAGATTTGTGGGGTTTTTTATTACATTGAATGCAAAGTAATTTGTTCTTGTACATAGAATTTTTTTGGCTGCAGCCTAACACTATCACTTGCAATATCAACACGTTAAAAGGCTGTAAATATTCACTACAAACATTTACATCTAAATTAATTTATGCAACTGTAGTCAAGTTTTACTTCCAGCTTATGTTGTTTTGGTGTGCGTTTCTCACAGTCTTGGTTGATGGATGTGTTGAATATTATGTTCTTGTTCCAGAACAGGATAGCTGTAATAACTACAGGAAGTTCTCTGCAGCTGTAAATGTCTGTTTGGATTCTTTTGAATCCTTTCCGTAGAACGCATATGTGGTGGTTAATTTCTGTACTATGTAATAGTGCACCACTAGGCTTTTTTGTTTGTTGACTTTTTTTGGACATAATTACTGCTCTTGCAGTTGTTAGGAGCTTGACTTTCACCGATTTAAAAGCAGAATCATTTAGAGTTTTAAAGTAAAAACTTTTAAGTTTTACTACTTAAAAGAATAAAATAACTAACTCAAGAAACCCTTGCCAAGCTTTAATATTTCAAAATAAATGTAAATATTCAATAGTTTTCATACTTTCAATGTGGTCCCTGGCTTCAAACCCACTGCTGTTAAACCGCGACTAAGCTCACAAGCTAAAGATTTGTATATAAGATATGCTAGCTGTAGTTGCTACATTGCAGGAACAAAAAAAACTGATAATTTTATATTTAGATCTTGTCTGCCTTGCATTTAAGGTCACAAAAGTATAGCTGCAAGGGTTCTTTCTGTGGTTCCGCATAATGTTTTGTCAATCAAATGTTTGAACCGTTAGTCTCTTTAATGTAAACAAGGCAGATTTTGAAAAGAAGCAAAAGTGAAGCTAAATAACAAAATGAAGAAAAACAAGATTCCACTTTGGCAAGCATTCTGCTGGTTTTCTAATAAAGCCCCTTCAGTCTATTCCCCTTGTCTCTGCAGCTGTTGGTGAAGCTTTAATAAGATTTGTGTTGAAATGCAGTTCTGGCTCTTTGTTCAACTCCCGTGCTTGGCTCAATCTGCAGCAGCCTTTTGGAGCTTGGAAATTTTCACTTTATGTTTAAAAGTGCCGTCATGTTAAGCAAGTTAAACGTAGGCAAAATACTTTCAAAGAAAGTCTTTCTTAAACTTATTAGAACATTTGCTTCAAGAGAACTTGACATTTGGTTACAATAATTTCCTTTCAGTTCCACACTAAACATGTTTAACTGATGCCTCAGTATTGCATGTGGCCTTCTGGCAACTCCACTGCAACATCAAGAACTAACTGTGCCTTTTCATTTCAACAACACATTAAAACTTCAGTACTTAACTGCACATGTTTGTCAATGGTATACCATGGTCACATCTGGTCTAGCTTTGCAAAGAGCATTATGATCATAAGTATTGTGAAATCAGGATATATTATTTTTGTTGGTTTCCATGCTCATAATGATTATAATGGGCACTTACGAGATTGTTTGTCTGATTGTGGCTATATTAGTTACAGAGAATGTTGTTCTCAAATGGTCGTTTTATTCACCAAGACACATTGCTTAAATATTTTCAGTCTGTATCTTATCAGCAAGATGTTTATACTGACATGTTCTTATTATAAAACTTGTAATTTGTAAATACCGAACACATTTTCTTCTTGCATTTTTTTTGTTTTGTTCTATAGCACATTTTCATATATTGTGATTTGTACATAGTAAACGTGAAGACTAGTAACATTAAGATGGATCCTGATAGTTTAAGGTTATTGAGTAACCTTGCATTAGGTTCAAACTTTAAATCTAATGTTACTGAGCCAAATGTAAACACTAAGTTTTGTTTTTGTATGTTCTCAAAGTGTACTTGGCAAATGCTTTTGATACTTTGTGCCAATAGTTTATCAATCACATAGCTGGCAAAATATTTTGTACTTTCTGATCCACTGTTATATTTAATAAAAGGTTTACTACTTAAAAAGTGTGCATTTGTTCTTTGGTTGAGATGAGTCATTTAGCTTTAAAGGTTAGATGCCTTTCTCAACATGTAAGTTCTTTTTACTTTTTTTAAAAAAGAGTTTGCTATTTTAGGTAACAATCTAGCCTCCTACTCCCAATAATAGTATTATTGTTTGACAAATGATGTACAGGTGTGATATGAAGAGGTGCAAGCTAAAGTAATACATTGAAAAAAGATGCTTGAAGGCAGTTAGAGTTCAGACATCTTACCTTAAAGTCTGCAACAAAATGTTACATATTTTGAACCTCAGCTAATCTTATGACAAAATCATTCTGACCCAGCTATTAGAAAGTAAGCCAGCAGCCAGTTGAGACCTTTTGACCTTTGCTCCCTGTACCTCACAACAATACAACTGAGATAGGGAATTCATTAAAATGCGCCTGACCTTGCACCATCTGTTCTTAAACAAATCATTTTAATTGTAGTCCAGACGTTTTGAACATAAGGATTTTGTTCAAGATTTTTAAATCCAAAAATATGTGTTATAGCATTTTTTAAATCTGTTTCCCCTAATCTCAAAGCTTTCAGCTTTTATAAACTAGATTACTTCAGGTCTCAGCTCAGCTGAATTTCCTAATGAAAGAATGTAACACAGGGTCCCATTTGAGGAAAACAATACAGGCTAATATCTTACAAAGTTGATTGTATCTGTTAATTTATATCAAATACATTTTTTAAGTCCACTTAAGTTTTGTTAATCCAGCGCAAGTCTCTGTCATTGATAATGTAAGAGCAAATAACTGCAGATGCTGGAATCTGTACTGAAAACAACAAATGCTGGAGATCACAGCATGTCAGGCAGCATCCATGGAGTGAGAGCAAGCTAAAACTTTGAATGTAGATGACTCCAGAGCTGAAGTGTGGAGGGCAACAATAAAATCGAACCAAGAATCTGAGAGGGGAGGGTGAAGGGGATTACTGCCCAATGATTACAATGCAATTTTAACATTTCTTTTAAGTGGTAATAAAATGGATTTATGTTCAGGATGACTGTTCTATAAATATGTTTTTGTGGAAGTGCTGCAGTGTGATATACAATGAAATAGTCTATTTAGTATTGTGTATTGTATGATCGATATAAGATTCAGAAACAACATTTAAACAGTGACTTTGATGTTGAAAAATGTTTCAAATCTATGCCTTTTTGATAAAAGGTTAATGAAAAACAAGAGGTTCTGGACATGTTTGCATTATTCATTCTTTATTGGATTGATATAAAACTTGATATCTGCTGTAAAACTTCTTCAATCAACCCACTGAGCATTCAGCAAGTTTCATGTTAATATCAGTTTCAAATGTGTCTCCTGGGACATTCTGTTTCTCATAAACTGGAAGTTGAAAAGAAGTTTGTTTTTGCTGTATGTAAATTTGTTGTAGTCTCTCCAGTTGTGTTGTACCTTGGGTGGGCAGGGGTATTGCTACAAGTTGAGACAGTTTTGAATGATTACTAAATAGAAAAACCTGCAAACAGCCACCTCACCTCATCAAGTCCCATTCCAGCGTTTTAAGCGCTAAATCAAGGCAATACTGCACTGTTAGAAATGTTTTTGAGTGGGATGTTAATCTGTAGCCCCCTTTCCCCTCTTGGGTGGATAATAAAAAAAATCCATGACACTATTTTAAGCAGGAGAGTGAATGATAATGGTCTGGTCAAAATTCATTCGCAACTAATATTACTTTTAAAAATAACATTATTTGGTTATTGTTGCCCTGTTGTTTGTGACAGCACGTTTAACTTGTCTGCCACATTTCCTAAATTCCAACAGTCACTATATTTCAAATGTTTCATCGGCTGTAAAAGACTTGATATCCTGAGGTCCTGAAGGTGCTTTGAAAGTGTAAGATTTCCTTGTAGCTTCCAGTTACAGCAGCCCCATGTATTGGTATAATTAAGGTTTTCCTCTTGTTAAACTACTGCCACAGAAGGCTATAACATTGCTATTAAGCACAGTGCGCCTTGCCAAGAATTGCTCCTCGTAGATCCCAAGAGATTTGTATCTGAACAAAATACACATTGCCAAGCCTGACCTAGATATTAGCTACTCATACTTTAACTGCTCAATGTAAATCCTCTTTAGCTGCACAGTCTGTCCAAAACAATGATTTTCCCTTTGTATTTGTTTTGTTAAGCTACAAAATAAAACAAAATTATGTTGAAATTGGTTCTCAGATTTACAATGTGACTAGTTAGTGATTATTTTCCTAAACTTCAAATTTACTGGGCATGTTGAAAATGAGACCGTTCACCAACTAACTACTAGTTAGTAATAAATACTCTTCAATTGTCACAGCTCTCATTACAGTGATAAACAATTGCTATGTGCCTCACCTACACCCAACCTCAGTTCACATTAAGTGTGACAATATATATTCGTGGACATATATGGGGTATGCAATAGTGATGAGGATGGTTTGGGGAGAATGAAAAGAATATAGTATGCAACTAATTACCCTTCCCTAGCATATAGTAGCAACCTGAGAAGTTTGTGATAGTATTAATTATGTGAAGCAGATGTTGCTGAATTAAATTAGTGTTACATTAAATATGCAAGCTCAATAGTTCTGTTGTTAGTGTTGGTAGACTACATTTCTGTAGTTTAACCAACCTCAAATGCTTAACAAAGTATTAAGCATCGTAAATGGTTTTAATTTTAAATAGTTGAGAAATTGATCAGCAGAGACAAAGCATAAATTCAGACACTGGTAAGTTATAACAATATGGATGGCAAGGGAAATAAATCAGCATGATTTGAGTTCCAGACAAGCTCAAATTAAAAAATAGTAATGAATTGTACAAGTAAGACATCTTGCTTTTATATAGTGCTGAGGATCATGAGACAGATTGACAGAGTCATAGAAGGAGATATTAGGACAAAAGCTTGATCAAATGAGGTAGCTGTATGGAATGATTTCGAGAGAGGTGGAGTGGTTAAGGGAGGAAATCCCACAGATTAGGTTCCAGCCAGTTAACAGCAATGTCATGAATAAATGCATGCATTTCATTAAGTAATTTACTTGAAACTAGTTCTATAGGAAGTTTAGCTAATTGGTGTGCTAGAATTTGCCGTACATACAATACTTTCCAATCATTTGCCAACACTCAAAATCATGAGGGTTGAATGATGTCTGTGAATCTCTTCCTTAGGAGAGGTGTACGTATTGTGAGGGAGATGCAGGTTATCATTATATTCCATCAACAATTTACTACAGTGGTACCACAGATGAAGAACTTAAGGTGATTGATTAGAGCAGTCAAGCATCTTCCATGTTGACGTGTTTGAGAGGAGATTTGAAAGAGATGTTAAATTGGGTTGTCTGAGTAGAAATCTGAGAAGTTGGTGGAAGCTTGGGTTGAGACCCATACAACAATTACTTCAGGTGAATGACAAAAACAGGTGATTTGTGGAAACACTAATTGAAGTGGCTACAATCCAAGATGCCTGAGAACCAGATTTAATTACAACTTTCAAAAAGAAACTGGATACACATCTCGAGGAAAGAGCCACCTTCAGCATCCAACAAGGTGAAAGTAGTGGAAAAGGTTTTATGGGCTTGGAATGGAATATTCTCACTCCAGCTGGGACTCAGAACAGATCCCTTGCATGATAGATCTGTTGATTTTTCTTTTAACACTGACTATTGGGCACAAGGCATTGGTACTTTGCTGTTCCATAGCACACAAGTCTAAGACCAGAGGGCACAAGTTTAAGCTGAGGAGCATGTTTAGAGGTCTGAAGATATATTTTTCCACCCAATATGAGAAGGTGGTGTAGGCAGGTATTCTCACAGCATTTAAGCATCTGGATGAGTACCTAAAATGCTATGGTATAGTAAGTTATGAACCAAGTGCAGGTAAATAGGTTTCATATAGTTTGGAGTTTGTGGGTCAGCAGACATGGTGGGTTGAAGGGGCTGTTTCTATGCTGTTGACTCTGACTGCCTTTGAGAATTGGGTTAATGGCCATTTATTTTTAACTCATTAAGAAAATGGTTCAAGGCACCATTTGGAAAGGTTCGCAGCTCAAGAATGCATACTGCTTATATCAGCTGACAGGTCTAGATTTTTAAAAAATCTTTTCAAGCAGGTTACAGGAGGGGTTTCTCCTGGGTTTAAAGACAGAGACACTGTAACTGCACCACAAGAGCCCCAAGCAACAGATTTAAATGTTGAAAAGTAAATTAAAATACTTGTGGATTGCATTAGTGATGTTAGAAATGACTCATTTATCACAAGGGAGTGGGACAGATGGGTAAAATGATATTGAGAAATCACAATCTGTGGTTAATGGGTGTTGGGATTTTAGTTTACAACTAAACAAGATGATAGTTTTTCAGGCACAAGATACTGGTCAATCAATCTGATGGCAAAATGGGTGAAAACAGAGCAGTTTCATCAGGATGAATCCTGGAATAGTTTTTGCAGAGGGTAGTTAATTATAGATAAGGAATAGAATGATGGCCAAGGTCAGATCATTGTGAAATTCCAGATGGACAGTTGAAAATTAAGCCATTGCAAGATACGCTTTATGAATTAGTTTATAAGAGTCAGACTAGCTGGGTGACTAAAATGAGGAAGAGGAGACTGGAGTGGGACTGGATCCAATTCAACACTTGTCAAAATGACTAACAGCATATCTTAGGTGAGGAGGTTTAGACCCTTTGATTACATTGTATGTATTATATACATACACATATGCAGCAGCTTTTCATAATTACAGCAAAATAGGCATCAGTTTGGAAAAAAAAAACTGGTTTTCTTCCTTTCACCTTGTTAGGAAAATTATCTTAGTATAAGAGAAATATTTACATCAGGGTTAGGCATGAATAAATGGGCTGTTTTGAGAAACCCTGTTCACTGGTGCATAGGCATAAGAGGTGTGGTGTGCAATGCACTTGATACTTCACCTGTTTTTAAACTAACGTTGTTTCCTTACACTAGTTTGACACTCTCCATGTAATTGTATTCTCAGCAACAAATAAATCCTGTAGACCAGTCTGCGCCTCAAGCATACTCCAAACAAGTTGCAGCCTGACATTCACAATTCCTACTAGAATTAAGTCACACGGCACCAGGTTAGAGTCCAACAGGTTTATTTGAAATCACAATCATCTGATGAAGGAGCAGTGCTCCAAAAGCTTATGTGACGTCTGACTTTGTCCATCTCAGTACCTAGAATGAGTAGAATCCAAACTGTACCCCAAACAGTCCTGGATTTACTGCCATAGGTACCTGCCGAGTAATGCCAGCCTCACTGCTTGTGTCCCTGAGGTGCCCTGGTCTCATCTTGCACCTACCACAGCTCTGACCTTTTACCTGCATCTAACCCTAAGCCCCTATACCTGGGTTGGTCCACAGCCTTGCCATCTGAGCTGCACATATTCACAAGCAAACCTTGTAGAAATCTTTCCAGATCATGTTCTATCCACAAGCCATCAGGAGATTGTACTCCAAGACCCAGTCCCTCAATCCCAACCAGGATCTGAAAACCCAAGGCACTGATTTTTAAAAAAATTACCAGTAGAGACATTGCAGATATTTAAGCAAAATTAAACTAAAAATTCTCAGAATTAAAGTTGTTACCTCCAGACTTGATGATTCTAGTATAACTGAGGTTGGTCTCCCACATTCTATTCTCCATAACCTTGAAATCTCCCAAAGCTCTGTTGCCTGTATCTTAACTCACAGCAAGACACATTCATCCAGCACCCTGCACTAGCTGATCCTGTCAACCATACCTTGATTTCAAAATTCTCATCCTCACTTTCAAATTTCTCTGAAGTCTCATCCCTACCTATTTCTGTAATCTGCCCGCAATCTGTACTGGCTGCACTTTAATTCTGACCTCTGCTGCAAGCCCCAGTTTCAATTGCTGCTTCATTGGTGGCCATGCCTTCAGCTGCCTCAGCCAGAGCAATAGATTCCCCTCCTTCTATCTCACCTTCTTCTTTTAAATCCTTAAAACCCAGCTTTTTAAAACTTTTTTTTTGGTCATCTGATGTCACATGACTCTGGCATTACATTAAAAATGTGATCGAAATAAAAGTTGTTGGTTTTGCATTACAAAGCATTTACAGTATAGAAATAGGCCATTAGGCTTGTTAGGTTAAAATCAGCACTTACATCCCATACAAATAATCTGCAACTCCTTCATTGAACCCCAATCATAGAATCATAGAGATGTACAGCATGGAAACAGACCCTTTGGTCCAACCTGTCCATGCCGACCAGATATCCCAACCCAATCCTGTCCCACCTGCCAGCACCCGGCCCATACCCCTCCAAACTCTTCCTATTCATATACCCATCCAAATGCCTTTTAAATGTTGCAATTGTACCAGCCTCCACCACATCCTCTGGCAGCTCATTCCATATACATACCACCCTCTGCGTGAAAAAGTTACCCCTGAGGTCTTTTTTATATCTTTCCCCTCTCACCCTAAACCTATGCCCTCTAGTTCTGGACTCCCCGACCCCAGGGAAAAGACTTTGTCTACTTATCCTATCCATGCCCCTCATAATTTTGTAAACCTCTATAAAGTGCTTTTCTCCCTCCTACCACCTCCTTAAATGCATTAATGTACTTATTTCAAACACATCATGTGTGAAGCTTACATTTAAAATATCTTTAAATTAAATAGCACATGCTATATCACTTAATTGAAAAATACCACTTTTGTGATATAAATTCTGCAAAGTTCGATCCAGTTTTATGTTAAGCAGCAGGTTCCAACAATTTAGTTTATTTTTAAAGCAGGTTATTTGGTGGGATTAGTATTCTTGTCTTTGATGGCTGAGGCAACTAAACAGCAACAGTGAGCAGAAGAGTATTTTTTCATTGAAGGTTCGCAACCTTTACCAAGGGTTACTGAAACTGACACACAAATGGCTGCAACTTGAGTTGGGGAAAAATGCACTGGGATATAAGTGAAGACGGTCCTGGAGTCGGTTATTATTAATACCCAGTGCCTGAAGGCGGAGGAAGTATCTTAATTATTTTCATCTGTTTCCAAATATGATACATTGAAAAATCTTTTGCAGATTTCAACTAGACTTCATACTCAAGTTCATGGGGTTGCTGACTCGGGCAAGAATTTATGTTGTCCTTAACAGTGCAGCATGCTTTTCAAAATAAAAGAAAACTGCTGATGTTACAAGAGGAAATAATGTTCTGTTGTAATCCACAGTGTGTCCAACAAGGGTACACAAGTGGTAGGATGGCGTTGCTATTAGTAAGGAAGTCATGGATCAATTTTTAAAGGGTATATCCCAGTAATGCTAGTATTCACTAATCTTGCTTTTAAAAAGGTATTGCGTATTGTAGCTACTAATGAGAGTCCAGCAGTCACTTGTACACCATGCCCCTCCTTGCAGGTCTGTACTTGATTTCTTGATTTGGAGTCTTCCAGAAAGGAGGCAGCTCATCACATGCATATTGCATCCAAGGACAAAGCCATGCTCCCTGATTTAAATGTTTTGCACAAGGAATGAAGTTCTTTCATTCAATATATTTAACTCTGCAATCTCGTATTATAGTATTTCAATTCAATACATTTTCCCTGGGTTATGGCTTGGATCGCTGGGAGCAATTTGCATCCGTCCTCGAAGCAACCTCTCTGTAAGGTGGATGTTGTCTCTCCTCCCACTACTTTCCAAATTTGTTTGAGCAGTTTTTAAAGTGGGGAATGCAAATGCTGGGAAAGAGTCAATCGCTTCTCAATTAATCCAGAGTGTCAACATCCAGCACTCCCAGACTTAGAACAGCAAAGGCCAAGCTCTATTGTTGGGTCAGTCAGGCACTCCGCATTGCTGCCGGTGTGATATTTTTCCATCTCACTTCTTACTTTCCTTACCCTGTAAGTATTTTTACTGTTTGCATTGGTGGTTTAGTGGTAGAATTCTCACTTGCCACGTGGGAGACCCGGGTTGGATTCCCGGCCAATGCATGGTGTCCCTTTCCGCCTGTTCTTCCCAAGTGCCCCTAAGTCTCAGTTCAGCTATGCCGCTATGTTTGTAAGCTTGTGTAGGGCAGCACGGTGGTGCCTCACACGCCAAGGACCCAGGTTCAATTCCCACCTCAGGCGACTGTCTGTGTGGAGTTTGCACATTCTCCTTGTATCTTGCGTGGGTTTCCTCCGGGTGCTCTGGTTTCCTCTCACACTCCAAAAAGCTGTGGAGGACAGGTGAATTTGCCATGCTAAATCACCCATAGTGTTAGGGGTAAATGTAGGGAAATGAGTCTGGGTGGGTTACTCTTCAGAGGGTCAGTGTGGACTTGTTGGGCTGAAGGGCCTGTTTCCACACCGTAGGGAATCTAATCTAATCATTTAGTGCCAAGTTAGGTATAGTCACTAGGTATGACATTGAAACAATTTTCACTCTGATAAGAATGGGTGAGGAAAAGAATAAAGAAACATCTTCAAAAAGTGAAGCATCACATTCAAACTTCAGGGATGAAAATTTATTTCTGAAGGCCACAGGATTTAAAGAAAAAGACATTGAAGGCAACATAATTAGCTCATATTTAGCCAAGGTCCCATTGTCCAAACTATTATCTTAATGGTTTGTCTCCAATTATCGATCACTTCAGATGATTGCTATAGATACCTTTCAAAGGACATGTGAACCCTTCAAATTCCCTTGAAGTCATTGTCTTAGATGGCACATCAGCAGAAACCCATCAATGTCTCAATGGGATGAATGTGGAGAGTACAGTAATGCAAATTAAGTGACTATCCTAGCTGAGTTCAGGGCACGAGCAGACTTTTAAAAAAAGCAGATTAAAAGTACAACTAATATTCCAACCAATAGATTAAAAATCATTATTTGGCATTAGCATTGCTTCATTACATTGGCTATAGGCATTTCATTTGTCAAGTTCAAAATTTTCAGGTTTGTTTTGTAAAAGGCCAATTTTTAAACATCTTTTTCCCTCACCTTTCTTTTCCCCATTCTCAACACCTCTTTTTGGACCTTTGATGTTGAATTCTAATTCATCACCTTCTTATATCCTTCACCATTTATTTTCCTATCTTCCTTTTCCTGAAAGTAGTTGCTGGCATCCAACATCAAATCCAAGCATCATTAAATAAAAATCTAAACTACTTATTCTATAAATAACACGAACAATGGTTTCTGTTAAGAACATGAATTAAAAATGATAAAAATTCACAGATACTAAATTAGCATGTGTCACAGATGTGATTTATATTAGAGAAAAGGTATCTGTGGGGAGATCAGTGAGTAAATACGCATACGGATATACATACAAACATGAGTTAGGAGTAGACTCCTTCAGCAAGGTCATGATTGATCATACATATATCAATATCTCTACACATTTACCAATATATTGGGCAAAATGCTCCCACAAGGGAATGAGACACAGGTTTCCACTGGATTATCAGGAATGATCAGTCGTCAGGTCTACTGTTATCTCATGCTCCCATAATCAAAATTTGTCAATTATCACCAGTGATTAATCTGATGAGAGAACAGGAGGGCAACCATAGCTGGCGAGGACAGAATATTTGACAGGAACTGGCAGCTAAAATGTTTATCTTCCCTTTCCTCATACTAAGGAACAAATCTTTGGGGCCCAGACAACAACAAAAGATATGATCAGGAAAAACTGATATTGATGCTGGAGCTGAAGTGAGGAAGAGAGGTAAGGGGAGAGGTGAGTGGTTAGATGGAGCTGGAGCCCAGCAAGAGAGAGATATGAAAGGGGTAGATAAGCAAGGAGATAATGAACAGCAGGCCAGGACAGAAGAAAAGCAAACGAAGAAATAATAAAAGCCAAGTGTGAGGAAATGGGTTATGTGATAATGGGTCTAGGAGTACGTGAGAATGAGTGACTGTGTTAAAAGCAACCCATAACATAACAGGACCGAGTGTGGGGTGGGCAAAAAAAAAGGAAGAATAGGAACAGGCTGTAAAGTTATTGATCTTGATATTGAGTCTTAGAGGCTACAGAAATGAGATGTTACTCTTCAGAGTTTGCACGCTGAGCTGGAAGGTTCGCTTTCAGATGTTTCGTCACCATACTAGGTAACATCATCAGTGAGCCTCCAGATGAAGCACTGGTGGTATGGCCCGCTTTCTATTTGTGTGTGTAGGTTTCCTTGGGTTGGCAATGTCATTTCCTGTTCTTTTTCTCAGGGATGATAAATGGGATCCAAGTCAATGGTAGGTGGTCAGTGGTTAGCACTGCTGCCTCACAGCGCCAGAGACCCGGGTTCAATTCCTGTCTCAGGCAACTGTCTGTGTGGAGTTTGCACATTCTCCCAGTGTCTGCGTGGGTTTCCTCCAGGTGCTCCGGTTTCCTCCTACAGTCCAAAGATTGCATGCCAGGTGAATTAGCCATGCTAAATTGCCCGTAGTGTTAGGTGCATTAGTTAGGGGTGAGTGTAGTGGAATGGGTCTGGGTGGATTGCTCTTCGGAGGGTTGGCGTTGACTTGTTGGGCCAAAGGGCTGTTTCCATAGTGAAGGGAATCTAAGCTAATCAATGTATTTGTTGATAGTGTTCCGGTTGGAATGCCATGCTTCTCGAATTCTCGTACATGTCTCAGTTTGGCTTGTCCTAGGATGGATGTGTTGTCCCAATCGAAGTGGTGTCCTTCCTCATCTGTATTTAAGGATGCTAGTGAGAGTGGGTCATATCGTTTTGTGACTAGTTGATGTTCATGTATCCTAGTGGCTAGTTTTCTGCTTGTTTGTCCAAATTGGACAGAGACACATATCAATTCCTAGAAGCGTGGCATTGCAACCAGAACTCTATCAACAAACACATTGACTTGGATCCCATTTACCACCCCCCTGAGAAAAAGAGGAGGAAATGACATCTCCAACCCAAAGAAACCTACACACACACAAATAGAAAGCAGGCAATACCACCAGTGCTTCAACCAGAGGCGCACTGATGATGTTACCTAATATGGTGATGAAATGTCTGAAAATGAACCTTCCAGCTCAGTGAGCAAACCTACATTCAGAACCTCAACCTGAGCTACACATTGCTCTTCGAGCTGGTGCTGAGACTCGCATAAACCTTGCGGTAGGCCTTGACAGATGTGATCAGTAGTATTCAGTACCTGACACTTCAAAAACAAAAAAAAAAAATCACAGCTTCAGATTGCTGGAATTCATGCCTTTGGATTTGATTTAGCAGTTAAACGGAAAGCTAAGATGAGAGATTCAAAATAGAGGGCAGCACACACAGGCTGAGTAAAACAGATGATAAGTCTGCCAAAAAGTAGCCATGGTCTGCAAAGAGCCATCGGCATCTCTCTCTCTCTTAATGGACTGCATGTTGACAGAAAGAGAGACAAGAAGTTGAAGCTTGAAGACATCAACTGTCATGGGTAGGTTGGAAGGGTTATTAACCGGTTCTCTGGATCTTACCATGGCCAACAGGTCCTGGAGGAGGAACTGAACCTGCAGCTTCTGGTTTAAATGCTGGGGCATTACACCCTGTGCCACAATTCCTCCCTTGGTGGATGAGTAGAGCATTTCAATACATACAAAGTATTAGAGGTGCCAGTTATAATTTATAGCTTTTACTGTCACTTCTTAAACAGCATGTCCCAAACTGGTGACCTCTGCTACCAAGGAGAAGGGCAACGCCACCACCTGCAAGTTCCCTTCCAAGTTACACAACTTTCTGACTTGGAAATATGTAGCTGTTTCTTCACTGTCACAGGGTTAAAATCATGGAACCCTCTTTCTAACAGGATATATCTACAATATATGGACTATGGCAGTTCAAGAAGGTGGTTGACCACTATCTTCTCAATGGCAATGAGGATTCAGAAACAAGTGCTGGCCAAGCACTAACATCACTCCATGACTGAATAAAGCAATGGGCTCAATTATTCTCCAGAAGTTTAAGTACATAATCCAGGCTGACACTTTTAGTTCAGTACTGAGGGAGTGCAGCAATCTCAAAGATGACATGTTTTGGCTGGGTTGAGGGTTCTTCAGTAGAACTTGAAAACCACTACTTTGAAGAGCAGGAGAGTTCTCCCCGGAGTCCTGGTCAATATTTATTCCTCGACAGACTATCTGTTCATTTTCACAGTGCCATTTGTGCGAGTCTGCTGTGTCCAAATGAGATCCTCCATTACCAACATTACAAAATATTGATTTGCAATAAAACACACCATGTCATCTGAAGGATGAGAAATGAGTTAAATACATGTCTTTCTTCCAAAAATATTAGGAAATTTTTTTAAATTGGGAGGGGTAGAGGAGATATAAAGCTTCATTTTGTAAAGTTTTCATTTAAACTTCAGTTACGGATTAATAACCAGTAATAAAACTGCTCATGCCAGCTGAACTATTTTATTGCTTTAATAATCGTGCCCAGCATTGAAAACAAAATCAAAGCAACAAAACATCACTGGTCAAAGAAATCTGGGATCCTCTTGAGCTGACGGCAGTTTCCAAAAATTAAATGCAAACAAAATACACAATCTTTCGAATTCCGTCTACTGCTATATAAACATAGAGAAGTTCAGAAAACAAATCAACTATTTGAATTCATTTTCCTCGCCAAACTATTCAGTGCCTAGGTTAACACTATTTTAGCTGCAAAAAAACCTTTTGCTCAAATTAAAGTTAGCATGGGAAAGAAAGTTAGACAAAAATTCCCTTAAATTACTTTAGTACAGGAGAAACAGCACTGAGGTTTTTGCTAACTATGCTAGGACAGATGTTGACAATATAATAACTGGCAAAAAATTCTAACAACTTAGGGGGATGACTGGCTTCTTGATAGGCCATATTAAACCCAAATGGTGATATCTACCCAAGAAATCCTAAAGAGATACAATGTAAAAGAGAAACTATCTGCATTTCCCACCGTTTCCAGGTACTAAGAAATCCATCTCACATCTTACATTTGAGACAGAACCCAGGTCCTGGGATCAAGCTTTGCTTTAATGGATCCTTTCTGACTGTGAACAGGTACAGGTGTATTAGGCTGGTCCAACTTGGTTACTACCTGGGCTACATTTTCACCTTGGACTTCATCGGCTGCACACTGTCCAGGAGGAGCCAGGACTATTGTATCATCCAGGGAGGTAGGCAATTCAGACCTTACATCAGAAAGAGCTGCGACTCTCCAGGTGTTCTTTTTCTGACACTGTTCTGGGTGGGGGGCCCCTAGGTGGAATGGCTGCTTTCCCACGGGTGGAGAGGGTGCCGGCCTCTTCTTGGCTTTTCCTGGTGATGTCAGAGCAAGCTTGCTGCTACCATTTGGTGTCAGAACATTCCTCTGGACAACCATATTGTGGCTGCCATCAAACAGGGCTGCCCACTGAGGGGGTTCAGTTAGATCCTGCTTAGTGAGCAAGAACTCTCCATCGGTCTCCTGGATTCTAGTCCGGATAATGTCCACTAGACTCTCATCTTTCTGTGGAGACTGCACATCTGTAAAACATGCAACAGAGCCAATTACAGTACCAGTGGTGGAACGAGTAACAACTTAGTTTCAGGTCAACATAGTAGTTCTGATAATCTGAACAGACATTTACTTGAAAACAATTCTCAGGTTTGATATAGATAGATGACACAACGCAAACATGTGCAAGAAAGTGCGTGTGAGATAGAGAGGGAGAGAGAATGTATATTGTAACAATGAATGTGTGAAAGAGAGACAGTGCATGACAGAGTGGGAGAGACAGTGTGCGGGAGACTGGATGAGAGAAAGAGAGAAAATACATGAGAGGATCTGAGAGTGAGAAAGAGAGCGCGAGCACATGCAAGAGGGGATGAGAGAAAAAGAGTGAGAGCAAGCAAGTCCAAGATGTGCATGTAAGATATGATGCTGATGTGGAGGAAAGAGAGAGAAAATGTGCACGATGTGAAAGAGAGAGAACGCATGTGCGCAAGAGGGGATGAAAGAGAGAGCACAAATGAGAGAAGACGAGAGAGAGTAAAAGAGAACAAACACGTCAGGGGGAATGAGAGAGAAAGAGAGGAGAAGGGTGAAGAGAGAGAACAGAGGAGAGATGTAGGAAACACTGGTGCAGAAAGAAAGGAAGGGAGTGCAAGAAACTCACATTCGGACAGAGAGATAGAGAGACACACACACACAGTGAAAGAGAGCACCATGGCGTGACGGTAGGGGGAGCAGGAGGGGGAATATGAGAGTAATGAAGGCAAGGGATGGGGCCAGAGGTGGGGAGACAGTGGGAGATTGAGATTATGGTGGGCTGAAGGGGAGAAAGGAGATAGAGTAAGGAAATAAAGCTCTGATAGAATTAGCAAGCTCAGTTAGGTAAAAATGAAGTGTTGGGGGGAATGAAAGAGGGAGAGGGGTGCAAAAGCAGTGAATAAAAACGTTTTATATTTCTGCCTACAAGCAAAACCAGATCTGTTCAATATAATTTTTATGTGCTCATGTTCTGCTGATGTCACCAGTTTAAACTCCCAGAGGACCATAACTGCTTAAAAGATTCAATTTGCAGAACTATTGGGAAATCACCACATATAGCATAAATTGTTTTAAATTGTGTGAAATAACTTTCATTAAGTATTTGAGCATGTGGTTATAACAAGTTGTGAAAGTATTCTTCTGACGTTTCATTTCCTCTGTTCAGTAGTGTACCTGAATCATAGAGTGTAGACAGATTGTGACTCACCAACAATGCTGGGAATTATGATTAGCTTCCACACAACATCAAATATCCCATGATGGGAATCAGGCCATATATGGTAACAGCTGCAGGAAGATGGTGTGGATTATTCATGGTACTTTGTGTATTTCTTTTCCTCTCAGTCTTTCAAAACATTGCACAAACCATTAAAATGCTCTTGCTGAACTTTTATAAAAACAGTGATGTGGAAACAGCATTACATATATATATTACTAAACTAATGAAATAATGATTATTTCATTATTTGTAAATATTTCTAAACTAAATGCTGTACATCTCTATGACTCATTGCATCTGGATGTTATGTGATATTAAATGATGGTGCACAACTCCACCTAGTGTTGAGACTGTAAATACCAGCAATACTTTTACAAAGGTGCTTTTAATAGAGGGAATATAGAAATGTCTTTATTAAAATATTGTAAGGATGATTAAGAGTATGGGATTTAGTCATACAATAAATATAACAAAAGGTGAATTTATAGATTGGTTAGTAATTATTGACATCACAGTCATCCAATGAGTTGGAAGTGCATTGTATGAGACAGAGGTCAATTGAATCGAACACTGACCAGGGAACAGAATTGATTCCTTCAGAAGCCTTCGTGTAGCCATAGTATGCATGGCAGCAAAGTGAAAAGACAACCCATCTTTTTCTATATGTTACAATTGATTACCTGCTCCAACCTGGCGTCTTGTGTATTCTCAACATTTATTGTCATTGGCATTTATCTTCAGCTGCCAAGGCCCTGAAATCTACAAACCTCTCTAAACATTTCTGTCTCTCCACCACTCACTCTCTCTTTCAAACGTACTTCTTTGGTTTCACACTTTGGTTCTCAACACTTTTTATCCATGACAATATGCTATGAGTGATTGCAGTCCTTGTGGAGACAAAGTTCCATCTTCACACCAAGGACATCCTCCAGCACGTTTTGTGACGTGACCACTGCTAAATGATAGATTCAAAATAAAATTCATGAGGTGCTGTGAACATCGGCAAAAACAAAATGGCCTAAACCTCAAGGTTGGGCATATTCCCCAGTTTATCTTACTATGCAACCAGAGATACCAACCCTGGTTCAAAGAAGGATGCATGACAGCACTGTGTACATCTAAATATGTACCTGGAGAAGCTATGCAGGGCTTTATTGGCAGAAGATGTTGTCGACAAAACAAAGCAAACCTTACAACAGAATTAGATCAAAGCTTTGCAGGTCCTCATTCATTCAGCCTTGCATGGAGCTGCACATTGAAACAGCAAATTGGAGGTGGTAATTCCACAAACATATCCATCTTCTTTGACGAGGCTGAAGCATTCGTAATCACCTTTAACCAGAAGCATAGTTCACTTTGGCTTGTTCCTGAATTATTCAGCATCACAGGTCCCAGACTTCAGCCAATTTGAGTTACTGCACATTAGAATAGATTAGATTAGATTCCCTACAGTGTGGAAACAGGCCCTTCGGCCCAACCAGTCCATACTGACCCTCCGCAGAGTAGCCCACCCAGACCCATTTCCCTCTGACTAATGCACCTAGCACTATGGGCAATTTAGCACGGCCAACTCACCTAACCTGCACATCTTTGGAGTGTGGGAGGAAACCCACGCAGACCCAGGGAGAATGTGCAAACTCCACACAGACAGTCACCCAAGGCTGGAATCGAACCTGGGACCTTGGTGCTGTGAGGCAGCAGTGCTAACCACTGAGCCACCGTGCCGCAAGAAACAGTTGAGTGCATTGGACACAGAAAAGTCGAACTCTTCACAACATTCCTGCATAGAACTGAAGACCTGTGCTCCAGAACAAAATGCTACCAAGCCAAACTATTCCAGGATCGTTAAGACACCCATACCTTCAGTGTGCAAAATTGTCCACGTACGTCCTTTCCACAGAAAGCAGGACAAGTTGAAGTCAAACAATTTCTACTACACAAACCTACTCACAAATATCAAAAATGTAGTGAATAATAATCAATGACGTCCTCCCCAAATTCAGTTTGCATTCCAACGGGACCACATATTCCAGAACTCATTCCAACTATGGTCCAAATTTCCAGAGATGAGGTAAAAGTGACATCAAAACAACATTTGAGCAAGGGTGTGATAAGGGAACAGGGATTACACCCAGCACAAAGGAAAATGCTCTGGCTCAATACATCAATGCAGAAGTTCCTTGAGAGAGGTGTCTTAAGTCCAACCATCTTCAACTGTTTCATCCACCATTAGATCTGAAGTGAAGATTTTAATTGACGATTGCAAAATGCTCCACAGATACTGAAGCAGTCCATGGCTGAATCCAGCAAGACATGGTTAACATTCAACTTGGGCTGATAAACAACAAGTAACATTCACATTAAACAAGTGCCAGGTAATTACCATGTGTAACATGAGAGAATCTAAGCATCTCCCCATACCATTCAACGTCATTACCATTTAAGAATCCCTCACTATTAACATACCGGGAGTCCCCATTAAATAGAAACTTAACCAGTACAGCCATTAACCACTGTGAGAACAGCTCAGGCGCAAGAAATTCTGCAGCAAGTAGATTCTGTAAAACCTGACCACCATCTACAAGGCACAAGCTAGGAGTGTGATGGAACACTTTCCATTTGCCTGCAGCTCCAGCAACACTCAAGTAGCTCAACAACATCCAGTACAAAGCAGCCAGCTTGATTGGCACCCAATCTAGCACCTTCAACACTCACACACTCCCACTCTCACCAAGGCCCCTTTAACAGAATCTTCCAAATGAGTGATTTCTACCATCCAGAAGGGCAAAGGCAGCAAATATAGGGGGACATCACCACCTACAGGACCCCCTCGAAGTCACATTCCACCTTGATTTGTAACAATATCACCACTCCTTCAATGTTGCTGGGTTAAAATCCTGGAACTCCCTTCCCAATAGCACCAGATGGACTGCAGTATCTAAGAAGGTGACTCACCACCATGGGCAATTCAAGGGCAGTTAGAGATGGGCAATAAAGTCTATGCCTGCAGCACTCATATTCCATGAATATATGAAAATAAATTTTAAAATAGTGCCAAATATTATAAGTGTTTTGTTTAGAGCTGAACAATTAAGACCTTAACTTAAAAAGAATACCAGAGTCAAAAAAGGAGTTAAAGAAACAATGCAGTATGCAAAGTTACAATGAAGTATAATATTCATTCTGGCAGATTTCAAAGAATGTGCCTTGGATTTGATAGATAGGCAATAAAATGAAATATAAAACAGTCATACACAGAGCATATTAATAAAACTGAAAGCAAAGTATAAACCCAAGAAGTGTATTCAGAAACACTGACATTTCCCAGCAGTTTGTAGTAATAGATTTTAGTAACCCGACCCATATTAAAATTCACATCACTGGATTCCATCATTGCTGGTTAAATCATGCATCTTCAAATTATGCACGGAGTAGCATTTTTTTGTTTTATAGATGGGAACTATTTGAATTTCAAACAATGATTCTTTTATTACAAGGCCACATTTAGAAAGGCGAGGGCCACTTACTCATATCATCGTAGACTGAAGTGGCTTGTTTTGTGAGGAATAAAGGTGGTTTCCGTGGTGACATAATCTCAATTTTCATAAGCTCTTTGCAACAATGCTTCCACTGGCCTGAAAGTTAACGCACAGCCATTACTGGAATTTTAAAGAAATATTAAAACAGACTCTCTGTTAATAAGAATCTGGGAATTTTCCAATGCTACAGTATTTATTAAGGAAAGAATTGCATTCGACAAGCAGAAACCATGAACAATTCTGAAGCGTTTAAAGTGAGGTTTTCATAATGTGGCGGCTGTTGGAAACTGTAAATTGAATTACATTGATCAGACAAATACAAAGCTTTTGTTATAATGATTTTTTTTTAAAAAAAAAAGCTATCTGGGAAGTTAGTCCTGCTCACTAATCTCTTGCTGGTTTAGTGAATGAAGTGAAGATTGTAGAAATTACAGGCCAGATTGTGGCCATTCTGCCTGTTACTGCGCCTTTGAAACTTCAGATACCTAACAATTTGCAAGAGGAAGATCATTCAGCCCCTCAAGTTCTCTCTCTGCCATTTGATTTATACCATGTCTGTTGTCTCACCCTTTTCCAAACCCCAGACAAAGTTATTCGGTCCATCATACCCTTGCCCCCATCGACTCTAATCCCATTTTCCAGTACTTAGCCTACAGCCTTGCATGCAACAGTCCCCCTAAGCTGTGCATGTACACATCTGTTGCAAGGTTTCGCACAGAGTGATCAGCATAGGCCTGACAATTGCAGCACTGACTTCCAGTTCTAGAAACTGCCTCTGTGCACTGACCTCGGAGGCTCAAACAGCCAGAAAGAAAATTACAGGGAACAATACTGTTTGCATGCCAAGGCACTTCAAGTGTCCATCTAAATATATCTGAAATGTTGGGAGCGTTTGTGCCTCTACTACCTTTTCGGGAAGAGAGTTCCAGACACCACCCCTAGGTGACAAAAGATTTCCTCAAATGCCCTCTAAAGCTCCTATCCCCTACCTTGTCCATTCGCAGAGGGGTCAATAACTGGGGGACAAATTTCTCCCCATATACTGTGTCTAAGGCCCTTATAGCTTTTGTATTCCTCAATCAGGTTTCCCCCTCAGCCTTTTACCCTCCAAGAAAATAACCTCAGCCTATCTAGTGTCCACAGCTGAATCATTCTAATCCAGGCCATATCCTGGTGAATCTCATCATCCTCTCTAGTGCAATCACATCCTTCATCATAACCTCCCTGTTCTTGTATTCAATTCCTTGACGAATAAGGCAAGTATCCCTTATGCCATCTTAATAACCTTATCTACCTGTCTCACTGCTTTTAAGAATCTATGGACATGCACACCAAGGCCCTCTTGAAGGATCCCACCATTCATTGCCTTGCTTACTAGCCCTCCCAAAGTTAGTCACCTCACACTTTTCAGAATTAAATTCCATTGCCTCTATTCTTCCCATCTGATCAGCCCACCTAGATTGTCTTGCAGTCTAAGGCTTTCCACCTTACTATTTACCCTACTATCAATTTTCGTGTCATCTACAAACTTACTGATCATGCCTCCTCCATTCATATTTACTCAACCTCAATTATGCTTCCCTATTCTTTCCACTTTTTTTAATATTCTTACTTATCAATATATAGCCATTGTGTCAAGATGCAGGCAATACTGGGACCATGACACCACCAGCCTACAAATATGCTATTAACAACATATGTTTTCATAGTAAATATCCATTATAACTATCACATTGGCATTTTGTTGACATTAAAAATACTTAGATCAAAAATCTTGAAAGGAAAGCCACACAGACAGAACTTTTAAATACTTACCAATCTTGCATGTTACTGGAAGAAATCAAAAGAATAGGTGCTATCTTTCGAGAGGGCAACAGATAATTAGGCTTTGATAAATAGATGGGACTGACTCTCATTTCAAATTCATAGATTCTGTCTTAATTTTATCATTTGCATGACCAAGTTTTGGGCCCACTTATCAACACCCAAAGCCAAAATGAACCCTTTCAGTAGCATATGTCTAAAACCTAATGCTGTAGTGCTATCTGCTCCACCCCCACCACACCATAATCACAGATTATGCTCATTAGACAATTCTCAAAAAAAGTAACCAAATTTGCCTTTGAAATAGTTTATTGTATCTATTTCCCTAAGGAGCTTGTTTCATGGATTGACCACACTTCATTAAAATATTATTTTAACAGGTTCATTTAGAATTCAACTCCCTCCCAGAGCTGGCCATATCAGGCAAGAGTCAAAATGTGTGGCGCTGGAAAAGCGCAGCAGGAGACTCCTCTTCCTCGGACGCTGAGTGACCTGTGTGCTTTTCTAGCGCCATACTTTTCGACTGACTCGCCAGCATCTGCAGTCCTCCCTTTCTCATATTAGGCAAGGACCAGAGCCTGGACTATTAAAGACAATATCTTTATGATAATGAGCTGGCGACTCAGCTTGATCCTCTCACAAGGGGAACAAGATGGTTGATAACCTTCCACCTGCTAAGACTATTAGAATTAAAATACAGTGTCACTCGAATTATAGAAGTACATGACTGAATAAATCTTACAATGATTGGTTCAGGGAGACCACTTTAGCTTTCAGAGCAAGAAATGCATTGTCGGTAATTAATTTGCAGGGTGGCAGAATTTGAATTCTTCTTTATTCAGTACATACAAATCAGTAGTTTTTGGCATTGCTGTCTGTCAACTCACTTAGGTCACCCAAATGCTGCCAAAAAGCTTCCATCCACCGTTGTAGATCATCTTTACAGTCTGCAGCAAACACGCGACTTTTTGTCTCACCACTGGAGGGGTTGATGAGAGAGAAGCTGTACGTCCTTATCCTTGAACCTTTGCATACTGCACGGATCCTTGTTTCCTGCAAATTTGAATTACAATAGATCAATATTACAATAGTTAGAATAGTTTTCGTAATTCAATCTAACCCAGTTAATCAATAATTTGGATTTATAAACTGCCTTTAAAATAGTCAAAAGCTTCATAGAAGGTTAGACAATATTTGGCACGGAGCCAAATGCAGGCACAGAGGTTTAGAAAAGCAGTTTTGGAGCTCAGGACCTAGTTAGCTTAACATACGGTCCCCAGTGGTAGAACAATGAAAATAGAGAATTCATAAAATTAGCAGTGGGGGTCAACATGACTATATTTGGCCTCTTTGTGCCAGGGTAGGTATTCCAATTCATGTCTGTGTCAGGGACCCTATGTTGGGAAGTTGTGTATTTGTGCAAAGGATTGTGTTTAGAAGTGGACAGCCTAATAACATTTTCCAAATAAATTTGCGCATGAGAAACATGTAGCTTAAAAATGTGTTGCTGGAAAAGCGCAGCAGGTCAGGCAGGAAAGGAACAGGAGAATCGACGTTTCTGGCATAAGCCCTTCTTCAGGAATGAGGTGGGTGTGCTAAGCAGGCTAAGATAAAAGGTAGGGAGGAGGGGCGTTGGGAATACGATAGGTGGAGGGAGGTTAAGGTGAAGGTGATAGGCCGGAGAGGGGGTGGGGGCGGAGAGGTCAGGAAGAAGATTGCAGGTCAAGAAGGCGG
>NC_057731.1:5290844-5302049 GCF_004010195.1 Chiloscyllium plagiosum | reverse complement strand
ATCTGCAATCTTCTTCCCGACCTCTCTGCCCCCACCCCCTCTCCGGCCTATCACCCTCACCTTAACATCCTTCCACCTATCGTATTCCCAACGCCCCTCCCCCAAGTCCCTCCTCCCTACCTTTTATCTTAGCCTGCTTGGCACATCCTCCTCATTCCTGAAGAAGGGCTTATGCCCGAAACGTTGATTCTCCTGTTCCTTTGATGCTGCCTGACCTGCTGCGCTTTTCCAGCAACACATTTTTAAGCTCTGATCGCCAGCATCTGCAGACCTCACTTTCTCCATGAGAAACATGTATTCAAGGGAGGAGAAAGACAATAGGATTCATTTCCAATGGAACTGTGAGGTTATAGCAATGGGAGTGGTGCTACTGTAGAAATGTAGGACTTGATAACAGAGTGAGCTCTACAACAAAGTGAACCCAGCGATCTCCAAATTATATTAGTAGACATAACAGGAGCTAAATTAACATGGAAGGGAAACTTGAGACCAAAAATAAGAATATCATACTTGGGTCCCATTATCATCATGAACTAAATTAGCTACTTGCTTGTTTTAACTTATAACTTTAAGGCACTTCTTGTAAAATGAGTACAGTAGAATAAAGAAGGTATCATACCTATCAAACCTAAACTCCACGCAAACAGTAGGCATTTTGCCCATCAAGCCTGCTTCTCTATTTGATATAATCAAAGCTACTAGAACACTTCAGTACTTTCATTATACCCATAAACCTTTATGCAGGGGAAGGTTACCTCAGTTGGCAGGACATCTGGTTTCCAATGCAGGGCAGTGAGAGTTCAACTCCCATGCTGGGTGAGGTAACTATGAGGACTCTCCTTCTGAACTGCTCCCTTCACCTGAGGCGCAGTGACCCTCAAGTTAAATCACCACCAGTCATTTCTGTCGAATGAGAGAGCAGTCCTATGGTCCAATATGACTATGACAACTTTACCTTTTAACCCTTTATACCATTGATAATAAAATTGCAACCTCTATTTTAAATATAAACCACTGTTTAAAAACCACTGTTGCAGTTCAGCCTTCAGATCATCACCATTGAGCAATTATTCAACACTTATCACACTTTGTACAATTGGTGGTGTCCTGGCCGACATTCCTTCCTGAAGTATCAGATTATTTGGCAGCATCTGTGGAGAGAGCAAGAGAGTTATTGTTTTGAATCCAATGCAAAGGAGTTGCTCCAAAGAGTCATTGGACTTGAAACATTAACTCTGTTTCTCTCTCCACAGACAGATGCTGCCAAACTTGCTGAGCTTTCCAGTACTTTGTTTTTATTACACACAGATGAAAGTGAGTCTAAGAAAAATAATTAACTTTGGAAATTGATTAATCATGGACAAGAGCCCTTGCACTAAACAAGAAGTTTGCTCAACTGGAGGTCTGCAGACTCTTATCAATATTGTCAGCAATTTCAAATGGGATAATGTAGATTATTTACTGCTAAACAGTCCAGCTTTGTTGGTAACACATGGGATAATAATTCCGCCTCTATTTTCGCTCCAGTATTACTTCACCCAATCAAACAAGAAACATCCTCAACCATTGGACTAATACTGCACCTTATCAATGGCTATTTTCAACGTGGGATCCACTCGTGCCTCGATTTCTTCAGGAGAGTAATATGCCGTGAGATAGCCACTTCTCAGGACACAGTATAGCCTTGTCCAGTTAGACAGGCCTCCTACCATTTGCTGGAAGAAAGATATGCAGCCTTTGAATGACCATTCACAAACAGTCTACCGCCACTGCCACCGCTTCCCCCCCCCCCCCCCATCATATCCACTCTCCAGCCTGACAGATTCACACTAATTAAAAATTAAGGCAATCAGTTCAAATGACTGAATATTCCTAAATATGACAGTGTTCCAGGAATGAAGTGCATGTACCAATCTGTTTAGAACTGCACAACGGTGTGATTTCCAAGATTCAAACAGCCCCTCCGGGTTTCTTTCAATGTGATCATCACAATATCTAAAAAGCTGTCTTGCTTCAGCTATATCAGCAGACAAGAAGAGGTGGCAAACAAAAGATCTCACTTAAAATGTGTTGTACATTGTGAAAAGAGGAGTGAATAGGGGGTGGAAGCAGCTCATGAAAGGATTCGATAATCTTTATTCTTTGTCGGGTAGTATTTACTTACAGAAGAGGCCCATTGTGGGCTACACTTACTTGTGTTGCTTTAGGGCAAAACAGGTTTCTTAATATGACTAATAAAATATGTAACTGATATCTTGAATGACTTCAAACATTTGAAACTTACTTTGCTGGTACAAAATGCTTCACTGCTTATCAGTATAAATTTTATCTGCGCCAGTGAATACTTTGACAAGTTATTTTTTATTTGCATGATCTGTCAACACAAGTGGTATTTACTTGGAGGGATATCGAAGAGCTACCAGACAATAGAGGCATTCAAGACTTTTAGGTTGTTTGAAATTGCTATTTACACTAACTTCATCTACAGAAGGAATGGCGGAGCACGAGAAAAAGGCATTGAAAATCTGGTTTGACATGGTGAGTAAAATAATCGATTAAACGATGGAGACATTCACTTTGAAATTTGGTTTTATTGAGTTGATAGAAACAACATGGAAAATAAATTAGCTCTGGGACTAGATACTGGAAGAGTGCCCGGTGTTTTAAAATTCAATTTTGCAAAAGTGGTTTCCTATTAAATACTGGGAAAGTTGCCCCTCTCTTTTGCATAACAGCTGATTTGCTGCCATTTTATTCCTTTTACCACAATAAAATCAAACTGCCTATAAGAAATGAGTACCACAGTGCCACCCCCAAGGCATTTCACTGTAAATAAGGTGTGATTATGACAGGAGAAGGAATGAAGAGGAATTCCTTCACTCAGATGACAGAGAAGCTTTTGAATTCTTTACCCTGAAGGGCTCTGGACGCTCAGTCATCAAGTATGTTCAAGGTAGAGATTGATAGATTTATAGATGTTAATGACATCAAGAGATATAGGGATACCATAAGAACATGGCATCATGTTAGATGATCAGCCATGATCTAGAATGGCGAAACAGGTTCAAGGGTCTAAATGTCCTACACCTATGTTCTTATGAGCTAAAACATCACGTCAGGGAAAGGTGATGGGAATAGTTCACCAGACTCAAAAACTGCTGGCCACTCTGAGTGAGAAGAAATTTCTTAATGTAGAGACAGGTAAGCCTGTGATATTCTCTTTCACAGAAAGAGGTTGAGGCCAAAACATTGCATGTTTTCAAGGAAATAGATGTAGTTTTTAAGGCTAAAGGGCTCAAAAAGTATGGAGAGAAAGCAGGAACAGGGTGCTGAGTAGGATGATCAGCCATGATCATATTGAATGTTGGAACAGGCCAAATGGCCTATTTATGTAACTATTTTCAATGTTTCTACATGTGATTCTTAATCACTGCCAGAAGACCAATGGCAGCATTTAGTCACAGATAGCATCGACAATCCAACTATGTATGTATGCATCAGCTGTGTTCCCACTCACAGTACCACACAACAAAGATGATCTACTAACTGTAGACATAGGGACAAGTTTTTTTTAACAAAGAGAGTGGTTGCAAGTGGAATGAACTGCCAGAGGAAGTGGTGGATGCAGATAGTTACAACATTTAAAAGTCATTTGGATAAGTACACGAATAGGAAAGGTTTGGAGGGAAATGGGCCAAAACAGGCAAGTGGGACTACTTTAACTTGGGAACATAGTCAGCTTGGACTAGTTGGACAAAAGGGTCTGTTCTGTTCCCAAGATGTATGCCTTTATAAATCTATGATGGTCTATGCTTGTAAAGTGGGCGTTTAATTAGAAATATGAGTGATTTCGTCATGGTTAAAAAAAAGTAGAGGTGAGCAAGGATTTCTCTGGATAGAAAAAAGAATTCCTTCAGATGCGGAATTCTGTGCTAACTGGAGTAACTGATTTAAAGAGTGACAGATGTTTTAAACAACCTGCTTCATGTGTGCTACCCTCTGAATCTAGCCTGCTGGTTCAAAGTTAGGGTCACTACTACACCACAAGAGCCCATTATAAATAGTGATAGACTGAGTTCAATTACTGTAGTCACACTTGACCAGCTCATTGAATCTTTCCAAATGCCAGTAATCACTCCATTGCATGAAATAGATTTAGGGGATGGTTAGAATGAAACCTGTCACTGAATTGTTCGTGACAATGGAGGTTGCTTGACACTTAAAACTAATGTCTACCTCAATAAGAAAAATACTTTATCTGAATAGGCAATTAGAAAAGAATTTGCAATTTGCTTCAGTAAATGAACTACCAGTTCCACATGCTCACATTTGGCACAAACAGGATTAGTTGACTGTTTTAAATACACTTGAAGATTTCAATCAAAGCCAGCTGTTAACAGTTACGACAGAGGCTGTTATGCTCACTGGTGATGTGCTTAGAGTAACAATATGGAAACACTATGCAAATACTCTCCAGTAATCACATCTAACCATCTGTATACATACACACATCAGTTTTTCCTTAATCTGGCTTGTATTTTCTGGTGCTATCTTACAGACTATGTAGATTTAAACTGCTGATATGCAAAATTGAGATAATAAGTTTTTGCATTTAGTCCTTCTTTTATTACAGGAGTTGTTGAGGTTGCTCCATCATTTTCCCATTATCTACATGATGAAAGCAGCAAGTTTAAACACGCACAGCCCCCATGTTGCTAATAAAGGAGCAGAGTGACCTTCCCCTGATCTTACCAAAATGCATCTGCAATGACAGTCCAAAATCAAATTCCCATCATTCACCTGCATTCTCAGTTTCAATGCAAATTACTTCAACACAAATCAATGATAGCAGAATGCCAGGTTGGAGGCTGTTTTATTAGGTCTTTCCTATGGTCAGATTGCCAGTTGGTCAGCTTTAAAACTGGGGTAACCTGGCTGAGTAAAACTTTGCAAGCAAGTATATAATCTCCACCAGTGTGCTTGACAGAGAAAGTGCACTATATGATAGATGGAAGAATGCCACACTGTGAAGTAACTAATGTAGTGCTGCCAGATTAAGTACAAAGCAACTGAATGCAGTTTGTAGGAGTTATGGAATTTACTGTGTTGTACATTCCAACAGTGACTACATTTCAAATATACTTCCTTGGCTGTAAAGCATATGGAGCATCTGGAAGAAATTAAGTATATTATGGGATTAGGCCGGATAGGTCTTTTTTTGGCTTGCAGAAGCAGGATGAGCTGAATGGCCATCTGTGCAGTGAATTTTCTGTATTTCTCAAAACCAAGAATATAATATTGCTACAGAGACTGGGGAGGCAGAAAGAGGCAAATCTTCGTGAAGAAAGTAGTCTGCAAAGGTTTGTGCTTTATTTTAATTGAAGAAAAGGCAGCTGCTTTTTAATTCTCGTAGCACTGAGAAATTTCTGGGACCAGAACAAAAGGGCCTTTTTGGAAACCATATGGACAAAATACCACTTTGGTATGCACACCAAGGACAACCTGAAATGGGACAAGAATCCAAGCTATGGATGCGGTCAGCCTTACCTCCAGATTAAGGTACCCAGTCATCATGTCCATGGTCATGCATGCTGGTTGAATTACTAATCGGCAGCACAAATTTCCATATAAGGGCAACCAAAAAGATGATTCCTCTAGAGAGCAAAACATCATATTCAAAATTACTGTGGTTACACTTTCTACATAATACTTTGCACCTACTGGAGAAATAGCTGAAATATTAGTCGTTGGATAGATACCCAGGACATTTGAATAAGATCTGGCCAGAATTACCTGTTAAATAACTTAGCTGAAAATGTGTTGCCGGAAAAGCGCAGCAGGTCAGGTAGCAACCAAGGAACAGGAGAATCGACGTTTCGGGCATAAGCCCTTCTTCAGGGCTTCATAACCCCTGAAGAAGGGCTTATGCCCGAAACGTCGATTCTCCTGTTCCTTGGATGCTGCCTGACCTGTTGCGCTTTTCCAGCAACACATTTTCAGCTCTGATCTCCAGCATCTGCAGTCCTCACTTTCTCCTGTTAAATAACTTAACAAACATAACGCTCTGAAGGTTATTTTTCACAGTTCAAATTTAGACAGCCAGTGTTCCCACAGGAGACAGTCAGAAGTGGAACAAATTTTAAATCTGAGACCTACAATGCACTCAGACCTCCAAACAACATCTGAATGAGTCAGGTCTACCACTCTAGCACTTGTATCATTCATAATTCATAGGCAGTACATGGTCTCAAATGCCCAGTTAGGCTATGACCTAAATGGGACAGGAAGGGAAATCTGAAAGCAAATCCGTAACTTTATTTTCCCCAGAAGGAAATACTTGGGAGGTTTCAGTCTTAACTCAGAGTCCTTATCTCTGACTGTACTGGTAAAATATATTCAATATGAAAGTCAGTTCCTTCATTAACTATCCATTACTCAGATCATTGCTAATATTCAATAATTCCTACAGACCTATATAATAATCACAAAGACAGTGCATTCTACATGCATAAAGTAAATAGACAATCACATCCCATCTTCGGCTAATGGCAAGGACAGACTTATACAATTTCAACTGTGCATCTTGTAGATGGCACAGACCATGTGCTTAAATGGAGGAAGTGAAGATTTAAGGTGTATTTTGACAGGAGCTCCAAACCAGCAACCTTTGCCATTTAGAAGAATACAAGCAACAGGTAAATGGAAACACCATCACTGGCTCACACATTATCCTGGACTTAGAACAATAAATGCTGTTTCCTTTCTGTCATTGGGTCAAAAAGCCTTCATTGGCAGCATTATGGGTATATTTACATACAGTAGATCAAGAAAGCAACTCACCATTACTATCGCCTCAAAAGCAATTAGGGATAGATAATAATTGACTGGCACTGAATGAATAGAATAAGAAAGCATGGCTATTTAAAACAAATATTCTACAATTTTTCAATAAGAACACAAACTTAATTAAATTGTATTAAACATTCATCACTTACTATTCACCTTGTGTTGGGGAGAAATATCTTAAACGATCTTTGAAAAAAAATTCAACTGCCTAAGTATGCAGTTTGCAAAAATGCAAAGCTAAGTGCATACTCCAATAGATGTAACTGTCTATTATCTATCAGTGTTTAAATGATCATTAATGTCAACTCTCACAGAAATGGTTTCAATCGATGTATGTAAAATGCACTTAGATAATGTTGCCAGGCATCCAGGATTGTTCTGGAATCAGAGGATTATGGATTAATACATGTAAGCAATGCACGAGGTAAAAATAAACCAGGTGTGTGAAAAAGAAACCATGAACATCATCTCCATTTTGATTGAAGATTAACACTCCCTTCAGTTATAAAATTCTGAGAGATGGCACAATGGAAATTTAAGGTTTTAAATTGGAGAAAGGCTAATTTTGAAAGTATTAGGCAAGAACTTTCAAAAGCTAACTGGGGACAGATGTTCGCAGGTAAAGGGACAGCTGGAAAATGGGAAGCCTTCAAAACTGAGATAATGAGAATCCAGAGACAATATATTCCTGAAAGGAAAGACTGGTTGGTGTAGGGAATGCTGGATGATGAGAGAAATTGAGATTTTGGTGAAGAAAAAGGAGGAAGCATATGTCAGGTATAGACGGGAGAGATCGAGAGAATCCTTAGGAGAATACAAAGGCATTAGGAGTACACTTACGAGGGAAATCAGGAGGGCAAAAAGGGGACATGAGATAGCTTTGGTAAATAGAGTTAAGGAGAATCCAAAAGGGTTTTTATAAATACATTAAGGACAAAAGGGTAACTTGTGAGAGAATAGGGTCCCTCAAAGATCAGCAAGGCGGCCTCTATGTGGAGACACAGGAGATGGGGGAGATACTAACAGAGTAGTTTGCATCAGTGTTTAGTGTGGAGAAGTGGTGGAAGATATAGAATGTGGGGAAATAGATGGTGACATCTTGAAAAATGTCCATATTACAGAGGTAGTGGTGCTGGATTTCTTGAAATGCATTAAAGTGGATAAATCCCTAAGACCTGATCAGGTGTACCCTAGAACTCTGTGGGAAGCTAGAGAAGTGATTGCTGGGGCTGAGATATTTGTATCATCGATAGTCACAGGTGAGGTGCCAGTACACTGGAGGTTGGCTAACGTGGTGCCACTGTTTAAGAAGGGTGGTAAGGACAAGCCAGGGAACTATAGACCAGTGAGCCTGACGTCAATGGCAGGCAAGTTATTGCAGGGAATCCTGAGGGACAGGATTTACATGTATTTGGAAAGGCAAGGACTGATTAGGGATAGTCAACATGGCTTGATTGAGTTTTGTTTTGAAGAGGTAATACAGAGGATTGATGAGGGCAGAGCAGTGGACATGATCTATATGGACTTCAGTAAGGTATTCGACAAGGCTCCCCATGGGACACTGGTTAGCAAGGTTAGATCTCATGGAATATAGGGAGAACTAACCATTTGGATACAGAACTGGCTCAAACATAGAAGACAGAGGGTGGTGTTGGAGAGTTGATTTTCAGATTGGAGGCCTGTGACCAGTGGAGTGCCACAAGGATCAGTGCTGGGTCCACTACTTTTCATCATTTATATGAATGATTTGGATGTGTACATAGGAGGCATAGTTCACAAGTTTGCACATGAAACCAAAATTGGAGGAGAAGAAGTGGACAGCGAAGGTTACCTCAGGTTTCAACGGGATCTGGATCAGATGGACCAATGAGCTGAGGAGTGGTAGATGGAGTTTAATTTAGATAAATGTGAGATGCTGCATTTTGGAAAGGCAGATCAGAGCAGGACTTATACACTTAATAGTAAGGTCCTGAGGAGTTTTGCTGAACAAAGAGACCGCGGAGTGCAGGTTCATAGTTGAAAGTCGAGTCGCAGGTAGATAGGATAGTGAAGGAGGAGTTTGGTATGCTTTCCTTTACTGGTCAGAGTATTGAGTACAGGAGTTGGAGGTCATGTTGTGGCTGTACAGGACATTGGTTAAGCCACTTTTGGAATATTGCATGCAATTCTGGTCTCCTTCCTATCGGAAGGATGTTATGAAAGTAGAAAGGGTTCAGAAAAGATTTACAAGGATGTTGCCAGGGTTGGAGGATTTGAGCTGCAGGGAGAGACTGATTAGGCTGGGGCTGTTTTCCCTGAAAAGTCGGATGCTGAGGGGTGACCTTCTCAAGGTTTATAAAATCATAAGGGGCATGGATAGATAATAGACTTTGTCTATTTAACCTATCTAAACTCCCCCTAGGATGGGGGAGTCCAGAACGAGAAGATATAGGTTTAGGGTGAGAGGCGAAAAGTTTAAAAGGGACCTAAGTGGTAACTTTTTCCACACAGAGGGTGGTGCATGTATGGAATGAGCTGCCAGAGGAAGTGGTGGAGGCTGGTACAATTGCAGCATTTAAAAGGCATCTGGATGCGTAAATGAATAGGAAGGGTTCTGAGAGATATGGTTGGCATGGATGAGTCGGACTGAAGGTCTGTTTCCATGCTGTACATCTCGATGACTCTATGACTGTTTGAACAATCAAGCGTCATTCAATCAAAGTAACATGGAATCCACTCACTGCTGGACTGAGAAAACAGAGCACCAAGAGGATTAGAAAGTTAACAGCACAGTAAAAGGCCATTTGGCCCAACTGGTGTTTATGCTATAGAGAAGTGTCCTCCCACCCTATTCCTCTGTACATTGTCAGCACACCTTCCTACCTCTTGCACTTATGTAGGTTCACCTTAAATGGATCTATCCATCTTAACAATCCACATGATAGAAAGATCCACATGCTGTCCACTCTCTGGAGAAAGGATGTTAGACAGGTGAGGTTACCAGTAGCACAGTGTAGGATTAGAAGCTGAAGGAAGGAGATAATACGACAAATCCTGCAAGAATCCAACTAACTAGAGATGATGATGTCAGGCTTAGATGGTAACACCTAGTAATAAAGAGCTCGTAATTGTAAAGTGATGTGCACTCACCATTTCCCAGGATGGTGAGACAGTGTGTTCGGAAGTTGTCTTCAACATCATCAAGTTTAAGTGTGGCTTCTGCAAGGAGGTAATATTTGGTACCACTGTTTGGGATGGGGAAAGAGCACAATGTTACTTATTGTAATCTCTACTGAGCACACCAGCCAGACACTGCAGACAAATATCAGATTGCACACATTCAGCAAACCTTGTTAGCTGTAGAACATTGAAATTACTCGGCCAAATAATACAAAAATTAACTTAGCTGGCCTTAAATTAATGGAGTTGTTGGTTAAGCACTGTGATCAACCTCCATCAATGAGTCAGATATGAGGCAAGGAAACCTCTAGCTGTGGAGGGCTTTACAAATCATAAGTTTACAGATGGCCTGAGACCAAAGCATGCTAGACATGCCCTGGGTCCGGTCTTCCTGATAATGTAATTTAGGACCAAACATCTCGCCTAATCAGTTATTGGATGCAGTACCCAGCTTTAGTATTCTTTTCATCTTGCACCAACTGTGCACCAATAAAGTGATTGCAAAAAAACCTAACAACACTGCCACAATGTCAGAAGAGAGAGCAGAAAAATATTTCCCAGACTGACTTGTCAGTCAAACACTGGGGTATTAAATTCACTAGATCTGGGCTGTAAGAGGACAACATAGACATTCCTATGAGGAAGTGAAGTCTGGAGATTGGCAAACGTGGTGCCACTGTTTAAGAAGAGCGGTAAAGACAAGCCAGGGAACTATAGACTGGGGAGTCTGACCTCGGTGGTGGGCAAGTTGTTGGAGGGAATCCTGAGGGACAGGATGTACATGTATTTGGAAAGGCAAGGACTGATTAGGGATAGTCAACATGACTTTGTGCGGGGTAAATCATGTCTCACAAACTTGATTTGAGTTTTTTGAAGAAGTAACAAAGAAGATTGATGAGGGCAGAGCAGTAGATGTGATCTACATGGACTTTAGTAAGGCGTTCGACAAGGTTCCCCATGGGAGACTGATTAGCAAGGTTAGATCTCATGGAATACAGGGAGAACTAGCCAATTGGATACAGAACTGGCTCAAAGGTAGAAGACAGAGGGTGGTGGTGGAGGGTAGTTTTTCAGACTGGAGGCATGTGACCAGTGGAGTGCCACAATGATTGGTGCTGGGCCCTCTACTTTGTGTCATTTACAAAAGTGATTTGGATGCGAGCATAAGAGGTACAGTTAGTAAGTTTGCAGATGACACCA
>NC_057731.1:5259170-5290502 GCF_004010195.1 Chiloscyllium plagiosum | reverse complement strand
CATGGATAGGATAAATAGACAAAGTCTTTTCCCTGGGGTCGGGGAGTACAGAACTAGAGGGCAGAGGTATAGAGTGTGAGGGGAAAGATATAAAAGAGACCTAAGGGGCAACATTTTCACACAGAGGGTGGTACGTGTATGGAATGAGCTGCCAGAGGATGTGGTGGAGGCTGGTACAATTGCAACATTTAAGAGGCATTTGGATGGGTATATGAATAGGGAAGGTTTGGAGGGATATGGGCCAGGCGCTGGCAGGTGAGACTAGATTGGGTTGGCATATCTGGTCGGCATGGACAGGTTGGAGCGAAGGGTCTGTTTCCATGCTGTACATCTCTATGACTCTATGGTCAGGAATTGGAGGCAGAATCTGGTTCCACATCACTAGCCTATGTATACTACATTTAACGTTTGATTATCAGGGCAAGGTGGAGGGTGGAGGTTTGAGGGCCAAAAACGGATAAGTTTACAGATCAAAGGTGCTCATCTGGGGAATTTGATAGAACACTGGCCATTCCACACTTTAGAGTAAGCTCAGCCAACTTGAAATGAGTTCGAGATATCTCACGATTTCAAGATGGAAAGCGCCAATTCCAGAGGGGAGCTATTGATTCAGCTGCCTTCGTACACTGAAAGCAGAATGCTGGTCCTTATTAGGGTCAATGGGTTCCATGCAGGCCAACTAAAGAACTTCATCCAAAATTAAACCATAAAAGGTATAAGAGCAGAATGAGGCCATTTGAGTCTGCTCCACCATGTGTCACTCAAATATTCTCCTGGCTTTCCCCCCTAATCCTTGATCACCTTATTAATCAAGAACCTATCCATCTTATCATAAAGATATTAAATGACTCGGCCTCCACAGCCTTCTGCAGCAATGAGTTCCACAGATTAACCACTTTCTGGCCAAAGAAATTCCTCCATATCTCAGTTCTAAAGGGTCGTCTCTTCACCTTCAGTCCTAGCCTCTCCTACTAGTGGAAACATCTTCACGTCCGCTCTATCCAGGCCTCTCAATATTCTCAAAGTTTCAATCAGCTTCCCTCTCATCCCTTAAAACTCCATTATTTTCAGATCCAGATTCTTCAACCGCTTATGTGGCAAGCCGTTGATCCCCGGGATCAGTTTTGTAAACCTCCTCTGGACCCTCCCTAATGCCAACACATCCTTCCTTAGAGATGGGGCCCAGAACTGCTCATAATACTTCAAATGCGGTCTTACATGAGCCTTAAACAGCCTCAGTAGCACAGTTTTGCTCTTGTATTCTAGTCCTCTTGAAATGGATGCCAATATTGCATTTGCCTCAACTGCCAATCAACCCTGCATATTAACGTTGAGAGAATCCTGAACTAGGACTCTTAAGCCGCTTTGAGCTTCAGATTTCTTAAGCTGTTCCCCTTTTAGAAAAATAGTCTACACCTCTATTCTTTATCTCACACTTTCCCACACTGCATTCCAGCTGCCACTTCTTTGCCCACTTGCCTAGCTGTTCAAGTCCTTCTGCAGCCTGCCAGCTTCCTCAACACTACCTGTCCCTCCACCTATCTTTGTCACCCGCAAATGTAGCAACAAAACCCTTAGTCCCTTTATCCAGATTGTTGAAGTATATCATGAATAATTGTGATCCCAACACTGAGCCATGTGGAGCTCTATTATTCACTGGCTGCATTCTTGAAAAATACCCCTTTATCCCCACTCTCTGCTTTCTGCCAGTCAGCCAATCCTCTGTCTATGCCAGTACCTTGCCCCAATACAATGTGTACTTAGCAACCTCCTGTATAACACCTTATCACATGCCTTCTAGAAATCCAAATAGATCACCTCCACTGGATCTGCCGTGTCTAACTTGCCGATTACCACCCCAAAGAATGCTAACAGATTTGTCATCCATGAACTCCCCTTGAAGTCGTGTTGACTCAATCCTATTTTACTATGCACTTGCAAGTAATCTGCAATCTCTTAATAAGGAACGCTAAAATCTTGCCAATGATTGAGGCCAGTCTAATCAGCTTATAATTTCTTGTCTTCTGCCTCCCTCTTTTCTTAATTGGGGATGTTACATTAACCATTTTCCAGTCCGTTGGGACCCTCCCTGACTCCTGTGAATCCTGAAAGTTCATCTTCAATGCCTCTACAATTTCCTTCAGAAAACCGAAAGTGTAGTCAATCTAGTCCAGGTGTTTTATTCACTTTCAAACGTTTCAGCTTTCCTAGTATCTTTTCCTTAGTGATGGCCAATACACTCACCTCTGTCCCCGACCCTCTTGAAGTTCTGATATGCTAATGTATCCCAATATGAAAACTGATGCAAAATACCTATTCAGTTTCTCTGCTATTTCTTGGTTTCCCTTTACTACTTCTCCAGCCTAATTTTCCAATAGTCCAACATCGACTCTTGCCTCTACCTTACCTTCTATATAAGAAAAAGATTCTTGCAATCTTCTTTTATATTACTAGTTAGCTTACCCTCATTTTTTATCTTCTTCCTCTTGTTGCTTTCTTCCTCTGCTGATTTTTAAAGGCTTCTCAATCTTCTGACTTTCCACTAATCTTCACCACATTATATGCTTTCTCTTTTGCTGTTATGCTGTCCCTGACATCCCTTATCAGCCATTATTGACTCATTCTCCCATTAGTATGTGCTTTCTTCTTTGAATTTCTGTTGTACATCCAAATTACTCCCAGAAACTTCTGCCATTGCTGCACCATTGTCTTCTCAAAGATTTGATCATGCATAGCCTCTGACAACTGAACTTAAAATTTCCTTATCTTCATTTTTTGATTTCTCCTCCTGCTTCAATCTGTGGATTTGTGTCCTTGTTACCACACAGTCAGGAAAATCCCCAGGATATACTTCCTAAACCACCTCAGTTGCCTGATTTTCCCCTGGCTTTTCAATCACAGAAGGCATGACTCCCATCTGTGATCCAGCTATATCATTACCAAGGATAAATTATATTCCTGAACCAAGAATTCCTCTATTACTCCTACCACCACTTCATCAGATACTGCAACCTTATTTTGAATAATGGAACACTGCTCTCCTCAGCACAAATTCCACATTTTACCACCTTTTCTGGCAATATTTCTTCTGAATTGTGTATCTTCTCATCTCTCACCAAAGATTGACTTCTATATCTCTTTAAAATTTTAATTTCTTTACCTGCTCCTCCTAGCATATACGAATAAACCTTACCCTTGCAAATAAATTCTTTAAAAGAGATCCAGCACTTTCTTCTCAACCAACCAGTGACCAGGCTGTACATTTTTGCAGCTTTTTAGCTTCTACTGTGCTTTCCTTTACCACTTCAACATACCTCAGGGCTTATCTTGTTTCCCACATCCGTGCTCCCAGTACTTTTTCTAAATCACCAACATTGATTTCATGTGCCCTACTTTATTGGAGTGAAAACATCTGAGCTATTTTATTTCTCTTTCCCCATCATGGGTTTCCTTTTTATCCTGTGGTAAACTATCTTCTGTGAGATCTGCTTTTCCCTCACCATCTGAGGATTTCACTTTTCCTGAATTTCTATCTCTCACAGATTGAAATAGATGTCGGAAGCCAAACTTTGATTTATGAACCAACTCAAAATCATCGCCATTTCCATTGCTATTTTTGCAGTTTTAACTCTCTGCTCCTTCACTACTTCACGAAGTGAGTTTTTAAACTCTTCCAAAATAATCGCCTAAGAGTGTCATATGTTTGATATACTTGCAATGCCCTTATTCACCTATCAAAATTACTTTGTTTGATCCTATCAAACTCAATGTACTTTTGACTAGGTTCTCTTCTTAGATTCCTGAACTGTTCTCTGTACACTTCTGGTACTTGTGGATATGCACTTAAGCTGGCATTTTTCACCTGATTGTAGTCCCCAGAAAGCTCCTCTGATAGTGATGCAAATACCTCACTTGCGCAACCTACCAACTTTGTTTGAATCAACAATACTCACATGGCCAGTCATCGGCCATTTCATTTGTTTAGCTACTTTCTCAAATGAAATGAAAACAACTTCTACATCCTTCTTGTCACACATAGGCAACACTTGGACATATTTAAACAGATCCCCACCAGGCCTTTGACTATGATAGATTTGTTAGTCATCATTATCCTCCTCAGTAAGCCTACCGTCACCTCCGCCCTTTTAAGGCAACTTTCCTCTTTGATTGCTCTTTAATTATAGCATATCCAGATTGATCTTTTTCACTTCAATCTTGATGAAAAGGACTCTCTAGAGTTTTATGGACCAGATCAGACCAAACCCCCTCACAAAATATATTAAGAAGGCAGCCTAGACCAAAACTTTTACTTGTTTAAAAAGGTAAATGTGAGGTGCTTTGTTCCAGATGCAACTCGATTAGTCAAACGACAAAACACAATTTATTCAAAAACTATAGTTATAATACAACAAGAGAAAGAGGAACTTGCAATAATTTAACTCAAATCAGAAAACTTAACAGAATAATAAATTATTTTACTACTAAATAGTAACTGTTCCAATATAGTAACATCCCATAAACACACCCATGGCAAAAGGCAAATTCAGAAAATAGGTTGTCTTATATGCAGTTCTCCAATCCAAGAGGAAAGACTCAAAAAAAATTCTGATAGCGAGTATAACGGCCGTGAGAGATTGGAGGAGGAATTAGCAAAAATGTCATCATAAATACAAAGAGATTTTCTTCACTATGTACTCTTCGTAAAAGAATGGAGCCTTCAACGGACCAATTAATTCATGCAGGGACAGATTTTAACAAGATGTTACTCCAAACACAGGACCAGAGAACTACAACACTGATTTTATAAGAAAACCTACTTAAGTAGTCTTAGGATTTTGAAATTAATGGATTGGTTTTGGAGTTAACCATTCAGAACTCTACATTGATCTTGAAATGTTAACTCTTTCTACAGATGCTGCCTGACCTGTTGAATATTTTCTGTTTTACCATCAGGTTTTCAGTACCTGTGACATTTTACTTTCATACATGTATCTGTTCAGTTTAGTGACTCTACTTGAAATTAAAAGTCAATCAACACTATTGTTAATACAAAGTACAATTGCTTAGAAAAAGCAAACTGAATTTTGAAAAGAACTCACCCAGCTACTGGGTTAGCACGTAGGAAGGAGTCAAGGTCTCCTTTCTCCAGTGCAGATGAGAGTCTCTTTCCCGTTGATCTGCTGAGAGAGGTACTGAGTTTTCGGGCCAGTCTCTTGGGAGTGTTGATAATAGAAGTCCCCTCCTCCATGCAGGAACTGTATACTTCCAAAGTCAACTCGAACTCTGGCTTCACATCATCACTATACAGGAACAGTGCCAAAAGAAGTGAGTTATTGGTACACTCCCACCATATTAATTCCTGATACAAACTGAAACTTGCTGGAAAAACACCAGCATGATATTGCTGCACCCCATTATTATTGCTCAAAAATGACTAACATCAGGGGATTAAGAGATCACTGGAGGCGTGAATTGGTCAGTTTATGGCGTCTGCTTTTTGCTTTACAGAGAGATTCTCATCTCTAGCCTCCTTATTAAAGAACTTGTCGGAAGTGAACATTAATTGCCTATTAAACAAATCACAGAATATGAAGTCTGGTAATAAATAGGATTAGCACACTTTTAAGATAATAATTGTTAATCACTGCCATTCAAAAACATTTTTCTGCCAAAGAGTGAAAGTAGAAGTCTAACTAATGGCGTAAGTTGCAATATGGCCTGCTCCAGTGAGATATAGATCATAGTATTTTCAAGATATTTAGGGTGACATGGTTAGCACTGCTGTCTCACAGTGCCAGGGACACAGTCCGATTCCATGCTTTGATGGGTGTCTGTGTGGAGTTTGCAATTTCACCCAGTGTCTGCATGGGTTTCTGCCAGATGCTCTGGTTACCTCCCACTGTCCAAACGTGTGCAGATTAGGTGGACTGGCATGCAAAAATCCCATTTGGGGTAATGGGGATGGATCTGGCAGGGATGCTCTTTGGAAGGTCAATACAGACATCGATAGGCTGAATGGCTTCTTCCTGCATTGTAAGAAAAACAACTGTACATTCTATCCAAGTGAAGCAATACGTTAAAGAAACATTGTTCAGAGATTTGCCCTCAGACCAGCTACAAGCTATGCATTGATACTCAGCTGAGGTAAGCAGCTTGCATTCTGGATAAAAAATATTTTAGTGGTGCTATCCAAAACAAAGCCAAATTAAATATTAATAAGGAAGGTTAAGAACTGCCCATTCCTTAAAAGGCAGACTCATTGGAGAAAGAACTGGATTTAGAAGGTTGAAACGGAATTTAGGATGCCTAGTTTCAGCAGCAACGGAAGCCTTATTGATTCCTTCCTCGTCATTAATGTAGGAACTGTGTACATTGTCATTGCAGATAAGTAAAGCATTCCAATAGTTGAATTTCAGTCACAGAACAGGAAGAGGCCATGCAGCCCCTTTGAGCCTGTTCTGCCATTCAATAAGACCATGCTGCATCAGTATTTTAACTCCATTTATCTGTAGTGCTTCATTGCCCTTAGTAGCACTGCCTAACAAAAAATGCTCAATCCCAGTTTTGAGTTATTTTAAACTAGCCCCCAGTCACTATATCAGTTTGGGGGAAAAGTGTGTTCCAGATTTCTACTTTGAAAGAAGCAATCACTGCAATCTTAAGGTTTTGCTTCCCTTGATCTGGATTCCCCAAAAGTAAGCTTTTTTTTGTCGACAACATAACGTTCTTTAATCATTCTAAACAATGCAATTACATTGATCCTTAACCTTTTAAAGGTCAAACTAACATAAGCTTAATGTATGCAACCTAACCTCACGTATAACCTATTTAGTAGGGTGGCATAATAACTCATCAATTAACACTGCTGCCTCTCAGGGACCTGGGTTTGATTCCAGCCTTGGGTGATTTTCTCCCCATGTCTGGTTTCCTCAAAGTGCACTAGTTTCCTCCCCAAGTCCAATGATATGCACATTAGGTGGATTGGTTATGCTAAATTGCTCTGTAGTGTGCAGGCTACGCTGCGCTAACTATGGTAAAAGTGTGGGGTTACAAGGATAGGGTGGGATGCTCTTTAGAGGGTGGGAGCAGACTGGATGGGACGAATGGCCTCTATCTGCACTGCAGGAATTCTATGATTCTTAATTCCACTTTCATTCTGGCGAGTCTGCACTGCAATTGTTCCAAAGCCAATATATCCTTCTGAAGCGTGGCAATCAGAACTGAGACATAAAACTCCAGTTGGTCAGTCCTCGTGTAACGACAACTTTGGTCCTGTACATTCAGAATGTGTATGGTATCCTTCAAATCCTCTAACCTCTCATTCTAAAATTATTTGAAAAATTCCAAACTTTTACAAGCTGGGATTTAAGCTCCTAAAACCTTTGGATAATTGAAGCTCTGTTTGCTGTCTTAGGTGAATGCAAATGACCTAAGGCACATATTCTAAACAGGGAAGAGGTATGGATCCCAGTGTCCTAGTCAACAATACTCTCATAACAGCACATCAATCAAATGACCTTGCCATTTGTGTCATTGCTGTTCATTAGACCTTGCTTTGTTTAAATTGGCTGTCATTTACAAAAATGTCCAAACTCAAAAGTACTTGGTTGGTCACAAAACACTTTGGAACATCCTACAGTTACGAAAAGGTGCCATATAAATGCAGGTCTCTTTCTTGACAAGTATAAAAACTAACTAGGGATTAAAATAAAAACCAAAAGAACTGTGGAAGCTGTAAATCAGAAACAAAAACTGAAGTTACTGGAAAAGCTCAGCAGGAATGGTAGTATCTGTGAAGAGAAATCAGAGTTAACACTTCAGGTCAGAACGGAGGAAGGGTCAGCGGATATAAAACGTTAACTCTGATTTCTCTTCACAGATACTTCCAAACCTGCTGAGATTTTCCAGCAACTTCCGCTTTTGTTAGGAACTAAAATAATGCATTTCTCCATCACATTTAGTGTTAATGGATGAAAGCATATGCACAATGCAAAATAGTTTCAAAATACTCACAAGATCATCAAATTCTCAAAGCAGATGTCAGTAACAGTCTTATCCACAATAACCATCTCAGTGTCAAAAATCTGAGTATGAATCTTCATCAGGCAAAACACAGCAAAACGTGGGCTCTCTAACACAAGGAGACAAAGTTAATACTAAAACAATGAGAGCTCAGGAGAAGAGAAAGAGTCAAAAACAAACAATGCTTTTGAGTACTTACTGCTCCGGTTGTTGAAATGATCAGAGTCTTTCCACATTAACGGAATTCGAATATCTACAATGAGAAAATATAATCATCAATTTTCAATGGTATCGTACAGCAATTACTCAAACAGAAATTGTGCAATTTAGGTTCAAATTTCAATTTTACATGGCTGAAGAAGAATGTACTATTTATTGTTCACACATCTGCAGAAGAAGTTACAGCACCACCAGAGTGAAGGGTGCAATCACAACCTGACAGGTTGACATAGGTAATGTCCATGAGTGTGGGTAGCCAATGCAGCTGCATGGAGATAGGACAACTGGAAGCCATATAATCAAACTACCTGTAATACACCTCACCAGGGCTCACTATACTGAGAAGCGGGCATAAAGTCAAAGTGCACAAACCTTTATGGACAATTTCAATATTCATGTTTGGGTGCCAGACTCCCAGCATAGCCAAGGGGTTAGTCAACTTAAAGCCTTGTATTACCAGATTGAGGATATTTGGAAGTTAAAAGACCAAACAAGATTAGTACTGAAGAGTGTTGAGAAGATTCTGAGGGATAGGATATGCATACATTTAGAAAGGCAGGGTTTCTTTACATTTTACATTACATTACAGTGTGGAAACAGGCCCTTCTGCCCAACAAGTCCACACCGACCCGCCGAAGCGCAACCCACCCATACCCCTACATTTACCCCTTACCTAACACTACGGGCAATTTAGCATGGCCAATTCACCTGGCCAGCACATCTTTGGACTGTGGGAGGAAACCGGAGCACTCGGAGGAAACCCACGCAGACACGGGGAGAATGTGCAAACCCCACACAGTCAGTCGCCTGAGGCAGGAATTGAACCCGGGTCTCTGGCACTGTGAGGCAGCAGTGCTAACCACTGTGCCACCGTGCCGCCCACTTAGGAGTAGTCAGCATGGCTTTATGCATCGGAGATCATGCCTCACAATTTTGTTAGAATTATTTGATGAAGTGACCAGAAAGTTGATGAGGGCAGGGCGGTAGACGTAGTTAATATGGATTTCAGTAGGCCTTTAATAGAGGTTCCACGTGGTAGGTTGCTCTGGAACGTTAGATCTCATGGAATCCAAAGCAAGCTGGCAATTTGGATACACAACTGACTTGATGGTAGGGAGCAGAGGGTAATAGTGGAAGGATGCTTGTCAGACTGGAGCCCTATACCTAATGGAGTGCCTCAACGGTCAGTGCTGGGCCCATCACAGTTTGTATTCTATATCAATGATTTGGATGAGAATGTACAAGGCATAATTAGCAAGTTTGCAGATGACACTAAAATAAGCAGTATTGTGGATCATAGGAAGGTTCTCATAAATTACAGCAGGACCTTGATCAGCTGGGGAAGTGGGCCAAGAAATGGCAAATGGAGTTTAATATAGATAAGTGTGAGGTCTTGCATACTGGAAAGCTAAATCCAGGTAGGAGTTTCATGGCGAAAGGTAGGGCCTTAAGGAGTGTAGTGGAATGGAGGGATCTTGGTATTCAGATGCATAGTTCTTTGAAAATGGAGTCACAGATAGGCAAGAAAGTGAAGGAGGGTTTTGGCATATTAGCCTTCTCAGCCAGGGCATTGAGTATAGAAGTTGAGAAGTTATGTTACAGTTATACAAGACATTGGTGAGGCCGCACTCGGAATATTGTGTTCAGTTTTGGTCACCTTGTTATAGAAAGGATGTTCTTAAACTGGAAAGAGTGCGGAAGAAATTTACAAGGACATAGAGTCATAGAGATGTACAGCATGGAAACAGACCCTTCCATGCTCCACTTTCAAGGAGCTATGAACCTGCACTCCAAGGTCTCTTTGTTCAGCAACACTCTCTAGGACCTTACCATTAAGTGTATAGGTCCTGCTAAGATTTGCTTTCCCAAAATGCAGCACCTCGCATTTATATGAATTAAACTCCATCTGCCACTTCTCAGCCCATTGGCCCATCTGGTCCAGATCCTGTTGTAATCTGAGGTAACCCTCTTCGCTGTCCACTACACCTCCAATTTTGGTGTCATCTGCAAACTTACTAACTGTACCTCTTATGCTTGCATCCAAATCATTTTTGTAAATGACAAAAAATGGAGGACCCAGCACCAATCCTTGAGGCACTTCACTGGTCACAGGCCTCCAGTCTGAAAAACAACCCTCCACCACCACCCAAAGGTCTTCTACCTTTGACCAGTTCTGTATCCAAATGGCTAGTTCTCCCTGCATTCCATGAGATCTAACCTTGCGAATCAGTCTCCCATGGGGAACCTCGTTGAACGCCTTACTTAAGTCCATATAGATCACATCTATTGCTCTGCCCTCATCAATTTTCTTTGTTACTTCCTCAAAAAACTCAATTAAGTTTGAGACATGATTTCCCCCGCACAAAGCCATGTTGACTATCCCTAATCAATCCTTGCCTTTCCAAATACATGTACGTCCTGTCCCTCACGATTCCCTCCAACAACTTACCCACCACCGAGGTCAGCCTCACCGGTCTATAGTTCCCTGGCTTGTCTTTACCGCCCTTCTTAAACAGTGGCACCACGTTTGCCAACCTCCAGTCTTCCGGCACCTCACCTGTGACTATCGATGATACAAATATCTCAGCAAGAGGTCCATCAATCACTTCTCTAGCTTTCCACAGAGTTCTTGGGTACACCTGATCAGGTCCTGGGGATTTATCCACCTTTAACCGTTTCAAGAAATCCAGCACTTCCTGCTCTGTAATCTGGACATTTTGCAAAATGTCACCATCTATTTCCCTACAGTCTATATCTTCCATATCCTTTTCCTCAGTAAATACTGATGCAAAATTTTCATTTAGTATCTCTCCCATTTTCTGTGGCTCCACACAAAGGCCGCCTTGCTGATCTTTGAGGGGCCCTATTCTCTCCCTAGTTACCCTTTTGTCCTTAATATATTTGTAAAAGCCCTTTGGATTCTCCTTAATTCTATTTGCCAAGGCCATCTCATGTCCCCGTTTTGCCCTCATGATTTCCCTCTTAAGTATACTCCTACTGCCCTTATACTCTAAGGATTCACTCGATCTGTCCTATACCTGACATATGCTTCCTTCTTTTTCTTAACCAAACCCTCAATTTCTTTAGTCATCCAGCATTCCCTATACCTACCAGCCTTCCCTCTCACCCTGACAGGAATATACTTTCTCTGGATTCATGTTATCTCATTTCTGAAGGCTTCCCATTTTCCAGCTGTCCCTTAGCCTGTGAACATCTGCCTCCAATCAGCTTTCGAAAGTTAGAACATAGAACAATACAGTGCAGAACAGACCCTTCGGCCCTCGATGTTGCACCAACCTGTAAACTAATCTAAGCCCATCCTCCTACACTATCCCATCATCATCATCCATGTGCTTATCCAAGGATTGTTTAAATCTCCCTAACGTGGCCAAGTTAACTACATTGGCAGGCAGGGCATTCCATGCCCTTACCACTCTCTGAGTAAAGAACCTGCCTCTGACATCTGTTTTAAATCTATCACCCTGCAATTTGTAGCAATATCCCCTCATACAAACTGACGTCATCATCCTTGGAAAAAGACTTCCACTGTCTACCCTATCTAATCATCTGATCATCTTGTATGTCTCTCTATCAAATCCCCTCTTGGCCTTCTTCTTTCCAATGAGAACAGACCCAAGTCTCTCAGCCTTTCCTCATAGGACCTTCCCTCCAGACCAGGCAACATCCAGGTTCAAATCAATAATTATCACTGTTCCTTAATCATTCTACTTAGACTGATTTCTTCTATCAGAGTGTTGAGAATCTTTAGAATTCTCTACTCCAAAGAACTGTATACGCCGACTCATGTCCAAGGCTATGATAGATTCTTAAACTGTAGTGGTATCAAGGGTTGTAAGAGAACAGACAGGAAAATGGGGTTCAGGCCAGACATCTAAAGAAGGCAATTCAAAGAACTGAAGAAGTAAACCAGCAGTGGCTACACAAGGTCCTTCAAACACAATGGCAAGAAGTACACTCCAACAGCAACATCATCTTCCAAGACAATTAATCCAGCATCAAGGTATTTACTATTCCAAATCAGCTACGTTGGGCAAGATATGACATTGTATGCCTGACCATAGATTTCTAAAGTAACTGGGAGAAAGTGAGGACTGCAGATTCTGGAGATCAGAGTCAAGAGTGTGATGCTGGAAAAGCACAGCAGGTCAGGCAGCATCTGAGGAGCAGGAGAATCTTCTAAAGCAACTGGTCTACTTGAAACCCAATCAGAGAGAGAGAGATCCTGGGGAACTACATTTAGGGATGTCCTCAAAACATTCCTAAAGATTTTACATACATGCCTGCTAATTTATGGTCAGCCCCAAAATGGAGAATATCTTTATTTGGAAAAGCATCAACACATTGAAAGACTTCTACCAGACAATGCAGAGGTGAAAACCTGGTGTCAGAGGGAGCACAAAAGCCTTCAAATCCTCATTTGACCTATCTTTCAAAGACCTATCTTTGGGCGGCACGGTCGCTCAGTGGCTAGCACTGCCACCTCACAGCACCAGGGACCCAGGCCCGATCCCCGCCCCAGGCAACCATCCGCGTGGAGTCCGCACACTCTCCCCACATCTGCGTAGGTCTCCTCAGGATGCTCCGGTTTCCTCCCACAATCCAAAGATGTGCACGACAGGTGAACCGGCCGTGCCAAACCGCCCACGGTGTTAGATGCATTAGTCAGGGGTTAATATAGGGTAGGGGAATGGGTCTGAAGGTTTGGTGTGGACTTGTTGTGCCAAAGGACCTGCTTCCATACTGTAGGGAATCTAATCTAATCACCAACCCCACATGTGGCAGAGTCTATAGATTGACCATTGGACTTATTAGCCATTTCAAACCATTGAACCAGAATGAAACCATGACATCCAAAGATGTGCAGGTCAGGTGAATTGGCCATGATAAATTGTCCACAGTGATAGGTGCATTAGTATGGGAATGGATCATGGGTGGGTTACTCTTCGGAATCGAATCTAATCTAATCTAAAAAGAATCCTTAATCTCAAGGAACTGTATAAAAAGAACAAAATACAGAATGGCATGCAGATTCAAGGGCCATAAAGACTACTCCTGCACTTATTTTCTTATGATTAGAAGACGCCTCACATCTGTTCAGCTACCTTTCTTCCTAAGTTTGATTGTCTTTTGAATCCCAAAAATCTCATTACAGGAAAGTGTGTTTTTTTAATTCAGCCTTCTCCCATTATGGTCCATACCTACACTAGATTTGTAGGTCACGTTTATACTGGTTGCACAAGGAATGCAATTCAGTTTTCTAATGGCTGTACTGGAAATATGTAGGTTGATGATGAGCAGCAAGGAACACAGATCCATACTGAAGAACACAGGCTATGGGTCATCATTTGAAAGGGAAAGTTAGAAGCAAGGGGCAAAATCTTATAGGAGCCTGACTGATATGGGCTATGGCAAAGTTTGTGGCAGAGTCGCACAAGCAGTCCAAAAAACTCTTAACTCTTGTGCATCTTCTGTGCATCTGCTCATGCCGAACAAGTTTCTCAGTAAGGAGCGGAGAGTTCCATATTAGGAAGGATTATTGCTTGTTATGCACCTTATTGACTGCATATCTGACTTTATTAATATGCATTTTCCTATCTTATCAATTCAACATGGGAATCAGATTGGCGACTCTGGCTTACTGCTGGCTGCAAAGAGCCTCCATGTGGTTCAGCACAACATGGCGCCTGAGAACTCTCGGGCACTTCCAGCATTGAGAATATTGAAACTTAGTTTTGGCTGAGGTGACCTCTAGATTTAGGTCATCTTCAATGTTTGCTTGGGCTTATCTGCTTGTCTTCCCTCATCATTGTTCTGTTCTATATTCACAGACGGTGGTTTTCCATTCAAAACAATCAGCTGGTCTATCAGAAGAAGCTCAAGGTGAGTTGGGTTGCTTGTCAGCTTATTACTATGAGGTAGCTTACTTGCATCTCCTTCATTTCTAAATCATAAACCAACTCCAGGGATATTACCTGGACCAAACTGCTCTAACCCTTTCTCAAATGTAAGATCACACAACGCCAGGTTATAGTCCAGCAGGTTTATTTGGAAGCACTAGCTTTCAGAGCGCTGCTCAGCTACCTGATGAAGTAGCAGTACTCCAAAAGCTGGTTCTTCCAAATAAACCTGTTGGACTATAACCTGGTGTTGTGTGATTTTTAACTTTGAGAAAGCGAGGACTGCAGAGGCTGGAGATCAGAGTCGAAAAGTAAGGTGCTGGAAAAGCACAGCAGGTCAGGTAGCATCCGCGGAGCAGGAGAGTCAACGTTTCAGGCATAGGCTCAATTCCTGATGAAGAGCTCATACTCGAAACATCACTTCTCCTGCTCCTCAGATGCTGCCTGAGTGGCTGTGCTTTTCCAACACCACACTTTTTGAATCTGATTTTTAACTTTGTCCACCCCAATCCGGCACCTCCACATCATGACTAGATAAATGGTGCAAGTGAAATTAAAAGTTGCTTTTGTGCAACACCCTTCACCACCTGAGAACATTCCATAGTTTTTTAATAGCCACTAACGTATTTGAAATATTATAATGTAGGCAATTTTGCAGCTAATTTGCACACCACTAGTACCCACCATTAGCAACAATAACTAGAGTGATGTTGATTGTGGAATACATATTGGCCAGAGAATTTCTTTCTTTTGATTAGATTACTTACAGTGTGGAAACAGGCCCTTCGGCCCAACAAGTCCACACCAACCCGCCAAAGACCCATTTACCCCTTTACCTAACACTACGGGCAATTTAGCATGGTCAATTCACCTGACCTGCACATTTTTGGACTGTGGGAGGAAACCGGATAACCCGGAGGAAACCCACGCAGACACTAGGAGAATGTGCAAAATGAGATCTTTTAAGTTTAGCCAAGAGGGCAAAGAGGCACTGTTTAATTGTCAAATTAGAAATAAAGCTCTTCTAACTATGTAGCATTCTCGGTTTGAAAACACATCTACTGCAGAGAAGTGCTATCCACAGAACTACATCAAAGACATAAAGTTTAAAGGAGGTAGCTTAGGCTCAATATCAGGCAACACAAAATTGTTGGATCATGTCAACCAATGGTCTATTTCTCTTCTATAGATTCTAGGTGATTGCATGAATGAGTTAATTTGTGTTCATGAGAAAGTGCAGATGTGGTGGTGTTACTGGCTAGCAAAACCACAGCCCAGAGTAATACGTTGGGGACTTGGGTTTAAGATACACCAAGACATCTAGTAAAATTTAAAATCACTTAATTCTAGAATTGAAAGAGAGTCTATTACCAATTATCATTGATTTGGTAGGATGGCAAATTAAAAAAAACACCATTTCGACTGGGACAACACATCTATCCTAGGACAGGCTAAGCAAAGACATGCCAGAGAATTCCTAGAGGCCTGGCACTCCAACCACAACGCCATAAACAAACGTATAGATCTAGATGCCATCTATCAACCCGTCAGAAAACAAACAGGAAATGACATCACCACAAACCCCAGGAACCCCATCCAGGAGAAAGATGTAAATAGAAAGCAGGAGACAACAGCTTCGCTTCACTTTGAGGTTGCCACTGATAATATTACCTAGCCAGGTAACGAAACGTCTAGATATCAAACCTACAGCTCAGCAAGCAAAACTACACCCTAAACCTCAACCTGAGCTACAAACCTTCACAAACCTTGCATTTTAAAAGGCATTTGGACAAATACATGGATAGGAAAGGATTAGAAGGATATTGGCCAATTTAGGGAAATAGGGTTATTGCGGACATTTTGGGCAGCATGGACCAGTTTGGGCCAAAGGGCCTGTCTCCGTGCTGTAGGACTCTATGAGTCTATGAGTGTCAGAGTTACAAACATGTAAGTGATCACTAAAATGCACTTACATGGTGTTTTTAACATAGTAAAATATTCCACAGCACTTCACAGGAGCATCAAACAAATAATGATACTGAAACATGTATTAGAACACTAAATGACAAAGGAGTAGATTTAATGCAGTGTTTTAAGATGTAGAGAGATAGAAATTCCAGAGCTTAGAACCAGCGGAATGGGGAAATGGATAAGAGATCAGAATGTAATACAGTCAGTTAAGAGCATTGTGGGGTTGGTTGAGTTTATAGAGACTGATGGGGGAAGACCATGGATAGATTTGAACAGAAGATGGGAATTTTAATACTCTAGTGTTTGTGGACAAGGACTTGATGCAAGTCAGTGAGCGGAGGGTCAACAGGGCTTGGTGTGAATCAAGAAACAAGCATGGATGAATTCATGTTTCTGCAGGGTGGGAAACTGGCCAGGATAGGGAGGGTGAAACTGGTAATACTGTGACGTCAGAAGGAAGCACAGCCCAAAGAAATTAAAGTGCATCACGCGGCCATCACACTTGCTCTGCCACTTAATGCAACTGTGGCACATCTTGGGCGTGAACTCTACTTTCCCATCTGCTATGGCCCTACATTCCCTGAAAGCAAACATCTGGCTATCCCAGCCTTAGATGTATTTACCATTGGAGCATTCACAACCTTCTTGGGTTGAAATTTCCATAGATTCACTGCCCTTTGAGTGAAGTAATTCAATCCCAAATGATTGGCCCCTCACAGCGTTATCAAGCCCCTTCAGAAACTTGTATACTTCAGTGAGATTGTTTCTTATTCTTCTAAACTCCAGAGAACATGGGCTAATTAACTCAGCTTCGCTTTACAGGAACATCCGAGGCTGTCTTTGTAACAGGGATTTGAAATAAATATAAAGTAGATACACAAATGATAGTACCAGATATTGCCAGTTTTCCAGAACATGCTGAATGCTGTTTAATCTCAGTGTCTGACAACCTGTAGAAAAGAGAGAACAAACATTAAATGTGGTCTCAAAATACGGATTTGAAAAGGGCAACTTACTAACACACAGTTCACAATGGCAGCATGTTACATGCGTCTAACATATTGCAACATCTTGTATCATTTGCTGAACTGCAAATATGGCTTCTAAATTATACTACTCACAAGACAACATTGAAGTACAATAACACCACCACAGAAAGCACTTTACAATTCTTCATCAAGAAGAAAGAGGTATTTGTTTGTATGGTATGAAAGAAGTCAGGCCTTTCAGGCACACTTTCAAAAAATTTTCCACTAGTAGTACTCCTTTCCAAAACACCAGATGGCACTTTTTGTGGATAGCCTACACAGTTTTCAACTGCATACACTTTCAAATTTTAACCACTTGTACTGTATAGAATAGTGGTGAGCATAGGTATGTTCATTTAGATTGAAGTCCAGTGAAAACAGGGGACATACTTTATAGTATAAAAGCATTCAACGGGGATTTTAGGATTTCCTTATTTTTAAGAAAGTTAGTCTTTCATTGGATGAGGGTATTTCTGCTTAAGCTGGCTTTTATTGCCCATTCCTAATGATCCTTGAAGGTGGTGGAGAACCACCTTCTAGAATCATTGTAAACAATGTGGTTTAGGAACAGCCACAGCTCGGTTATAAATGGAATTTCAGGATTCTGAACCACCAACAGTGAGATAATTCCAAGTCAGGATGGTATATGGTTTGCGGGGAACTGGTCAGTAGTGGTGTTACCATGCATCTGCAACCCTTGCCATTACAGATGGTAGAGATTTGGATGGTGCTGTCAAAGAAGATTGAAGAGTGGTTGCAGTACATCTTGTAGATGGCACACAGTGCTCTCAATGAGCACTGGTGACAGAGGGAGTGACTTCTTAAGATGGCAGACAAGGTACTGATCATGCTGGCTGTTTTGTACTGGATGGTGTCCAGAGTCTTGAGTGTTGGAGCAGCACCAATCTAGTCAAATGGAGAGTATTTCATCACACTTTTGACTTGGAGATGGTTGACAGAATTTATGGAGCCAGATGGCAAGTTCCTTGCTGTAGAATTCCTAGCCATTGATCACCCACAGTATTTATAAAGCTATTTCAGATTTAGAACAATATTCAGTTTACAATGGAACATTAAACAATTGATATAAGCTGAATTGAAGGCAATCAAGGAGTAAAATGGAAAAGGGGGAGAAATGAAAATCTACTAAATTATAGGAGTTCCAGCCTACCTCCCTGTCACTTTGGGCAGGGTTTGTTCCTCTGTACGTCTCTGTAACTCAGCTCTATAGTGAAGAATTCGAGTGTTACAGGTTATCAGATTTTTCGCAGCACGCAGCACCTGATCCCGTTGGGTGGAGGCAACAAGAAGTTTGCAGATCCCTTCCTGCATCCGAGTCTCAAAGTTGATTTTTTCCTGGATATCGGAGCCCTAGAAGACAGTAGTGTCATTACAGGTGGTGATAATTTGGTCTATTGAGTTCATTCAGGCTCTCTGCAGCACAATACAGTCAATCCCATTTCCCTCAAGTACCCATCCAGTTTCCTTTTGAAGTCATTGATCATCTCTCTTTCTGCCATTCATTTAGGCAAGGACTTCTAGATCATTGCTACTCACTGCATAAAAAAGTTTTTCCTCACAGTCCCCTGTAATTCTTATCCAAAACCTTGTGCTACGGTGGGGGCACGGTGGCACAGTGGTTAGCACTGCTGCCTCACAGCGCCAGAGACCCGGGTTCAATTCCCAACTCAGGTGACTGACTGTGTGGAGTTCGCACATTCTCCCCGTGTCTGCGTGGGTTTCCTCCAGGTGCTCCGGTTTCCTCCCACAGTCCAAAGATGTGCAGGTCAGGTGAATTGGCCATGCTAAATTGCCTGTAGTGTTAGGTAAAAGGGGTAAATGTAGGGGAATGGGTGGGTTGCACTTCAGCGGGTCGGTGTGGACTTGTTGGGCCGAAGGGCCTGTTTCCACGCTGTAAGTAATCTAAAATCTAAAAAAAAAGTAATCTAAAAAAAATCTAATAGTCCTTGTTCCATCAGCAGGTGTTAACAGCTTTGGTGTCTATGTATCTAAACTCGTTATAATCTGTACGCCTCTATCAAATAACCTCTCAATCTCCTCTGCTCCAAGGACAATGCTAGCCTTTCCAAATTACCATCATAGCGAAAATCCCTCACGCTGATAAATCACCCCCCTGCCCTCAGTCGCCCCCACCCTGATCCTTGTGGAACCCTACCATATACCATAAGATCTGAATATGAAAGTAGCAGAAAAGTAGGTGTTGCATTTTCATAGTGTATTTCAAGGCCCCAGAAATTAGGGAATGACAGGTTATGGAGAAAATGCAGGAAAATGGACATGAGGCACATCTGATCAGCCATGATCCTATTGAATGGTGGAGAAAGCTTGAAGGGGCCAAATGGCCTACTCTTGTTTCTATTTCTTATGATCTTACGACATTTCAAGATGCTTTATTGCTAATTAAGTTACAGCTCTTAATATAGGAGACCATGCAGCACCAAATTGGCCACCAATTTCACTGACATAAAGTGACAGTGATGGTTTGCACAAAACCCTAAAATAATATGAAATGTTTACTCTACTCTAGCCCAGCTACCTGGGAACTGTGCATTAAATGCAAAATTCTTAAACAAAACCTTAATTCTGAAATTAACAAATAGTCAAACTGATCTCAGCAGTTAATAAGTCCGTTTTCTGGGTTTGTTCATTCAAGTCAAAGGTCTTAAAAGGACAGAACCAGATTAGTAGCTGGAATTAATGCTTTGCCTCAGACCAAAGGCCATCAGCAATCAATACAACAGAAGACCCACTACTCTTTCTGAAGCTACTCAACTTCATTCAGAACAGTCTATCTTTTATCCATCACATTAGGAAGACAATGGGCTGCGCTGAAGATGGAGAGATTTCCCTTCATTAGAATGTAACTAACATACCTCAGCTATTCCAATCATGGACTGGAATAACAACAACAAACCTCAACCCTTGAGAGAAGATAAGATCTAATTCCCAAATCTGAGGGGAATCTGATTCGAGGGATTTTCCAGGGGTTGGGGGTGTGGGAGGCAGCTGGTGAAGAAGGTGGAAGCACTTTCCTGCAAGCAGTGAGGCAAAGGTGAGATTGTGTGTACATTCACTACCCTTACAGTCGCCGGCTTTGACGGAGGTCTGGGATTCCCAGCTAAACAAAGTCAAGTCTGAAAAGTAGGTTATACCAGAGGCTGCCTAATTAACATTTAAATGGGGATGATATTGCCAACTCATCTCCTGGAAGTTGATCCCTTGTCCTGTCTCTGTAAAAAAAAAGTGGGCAGATTTAAGATTTTAAACTTGATAGCATAACCATCTTTGCATATTTAAATCCACTGATGCTTTGATGATAATAACAGATATACTGAACAGAGACGCAAAACACAACTGTTAATCAAATATGGTTTTTCCCACCTCCTCAGATAGAATTCTCAAACAGTGAGTGAGGATTCAGTCTAATAGCGTTTAGTACGCTGAACCCAATTGACTTTTATGTTTGGGCAATGTCTTTCAGACGAACCAACAGATTGAAGGCCCATTTACCAACTCGGGTGGATGCAGGTTGATTAAGAAACAAACATTGTCTATTACAAGCACAGTCCTTGGCTTTCTTGCAAATAAAGAGTATACACAGAAATATACAACAAGACTGCAGCTTGAAGGTGGCCTTGCGGTAAAAGCTGATGCTTTAATCTTTTGTTTTCCAATGAAAGTACTTAACTTTCAAAAAATTTAAAGTATTGTATTTAATGTGTCACAGTATAGCATAGGAAGGAAATTGGAAACGTAGAATCCTCCCACTTCGAAACAACCCATCAATATTTTCCATTGGCATTTTCCCATACTAGATATTTAGCCTAATTCTAACAAAGGGATGTTCTACAAAAGTATCTGCAAAGATGGCAAATCGTTCCAAGCATTTTCTTAAGGTTTGACCAGGTATGGGCAGCATGATGATAATGGGTGGCACATAGTTAGCACTGCTGCCTCAGTGCCAGGGACCCAGGTTCAATTCCAGCCTTTAGTGACTGGAGTTTGCACGTTCTCCACATGTCTTTGTGGGTTTCCACAAGATGCTCTGATTTCCTCAGCCCAAAAATGTGCAGGTTAGGCGAATTGGCCATGCTAAATTGCCCAACAGTGGGATGTGTAGGTCAGGTGAATTAATCATGGTGTATGCAGGGTTATGGGGAGAGGGTGGGGAGCTGGATCTGGGTGGAATGTTGTTCAGAGGGTCTGTGCAGACTCGAAGAGGCCATTTGGTCCAATCTGCACTGGAGGGATTCTAATGATTCTACTCTATTGAGGAGTTGCTCATAAAATCAAGGAGATCTGCACATTTCCAGTCAGTGATATGCTATCGACAACTTATCACATGTACACCAATCTCACTTCTTGATATGCTCATTCTAAGCAGGAAACTACTGCAACTTTTCCTGATTTCCATACAAGATCACAATGATGAAATGTCGAAAACAAAGGGAAATCTTTTCACATATTCAGTCCACCCCAGTTAATATTAGAACCAGTCAGATGATAAATGTACCCACAACACCAAGACCAGATGATCTGCTAACTGACTAATACTTAGCTTTTTGGGAAGAGTCTAAATAACCAATATGGCTACAGCACAGGTATCTTAAAAGTATGAGAAAACTGCATAGTGCAGTTAAGACACTGCTCTTCCATATTGGACTCTGTTTCGATTCAGCACAGTCCAATGTTGTAATAGTATTGTCACTTGGCTAGCAATCCAGAGATCTAGGTAATGTCATTGGGACACGGGTTAAAGTTCCACCATGGCACAAATCTTGAATTTAAACCTTAAGGAGGCCATGAAACCACTGTCAATTGTCATACAAACCCATCTGTTGACTCATGACTTTAAGAAAAGGAAATCTCTGCCCTTATCTGGTCTGCTTTATATGCAATCCAGACCTGGAGCAATGTGGTTGACTCTAAATTGCCTTCCAAATAGCCTCTCAATTGTTAAAAAGTCCAAAAAAAAAGAAAATGGTCAGGCAGCTTGGTATCAACCACAATACTGGAAACGACAAAGGCAAACTCAGTCTTATTGACCACCAAAGCTAGGAGCTAGTGCCAAGATTGGGAGAGCTGTCTTACAGATGAATCAAGCAACAGCCCGACATATTCATACACTCAGAATTATATCATATACACAATGTCCCAGGCAACACCATCACCAATGTGTAGGTATGTTCTGTCCAATCAGCAGGACAGACGGAACAAAAGTGGTAGCATAATGGTGTGCAGTCAGGACAGAATTGCCCTGGGAGACCTCAATATAGACTGTGTGTGTCCAGAGTCACAAGGGCGAGGAATCTGCTTGCTGATCACCACACATAGCAACCCCCTCAACTAATGAATTACCACTTGAGGAAGTATTGATTGTGGCAAAGTCATTGTACGTACAGTAGGTTAGGGATTTCGATGATCAACAGTGACACAGCAGCATCACAAATGATTAGTTGATTCCTAATGAAATTGCTACTAGACTGAGAATCAACAATAGGGAAAAGCCTACTTGACCTCATCCTCACCAATCTGCGTGCCGCAGATCCATTTTTCCTTGACGATATCAGTAGGCCTGACCAACGCACAGAGTCATTATGGAGACAATGTTCCATCTTCACATTGGTAATATTCTCCATTATGTTGTGTGGCATCATTACCAGGATAAACTTTGAACAGATCTAGCAATTCAAGACCATGCATTCATAACATTCTGTCAGCCTTCAGCAGAAGTTCACTCAAACACAACCTACAACCTCATGGCCTGACACTTCCTCCATTCAACCATCCCCCATTACATCAAGCCAGAAGTTCAACACTCGTTCAATGAAGAGTGTAGGAGGGTATGTAATGAGCAGCATTAGGCACACTTAAAAATGGGGTGTGTTTCTGGTGAAGCTAACATACAGGACAAATTACTCGCCAAACAGCATTAGCAGCAAGTGATAGACAGGCTAAACTATAAAACAGCCAAAAGATCAGAGCTGATCTCTGTAGTCCTGCCACATCCAGTCATGAATGGTGGTGGATAATTAAACATGTCATTGGAGGAAGAGACTCCACAAATATCCAACTCAATGATGGGGAAGCCCAACACATCAGCACATGCAAAAGATAGGGCTGAAAAATTTGCAACAATTTTTGCCAGAATTGCCAACCCAGCCTCCAGAGATCTCCAGCATTAGACATGCCAACGTTCAACCAATTTGATTCACACCACATGATACAAACAAATGGTTGGAGACACAGGATACTGCACAGGCTACAGGACCTGACAATAGTATCGAAGATGTATGCTCCAGAATTGCCATGCTGTTCTAGTACAGCTACAACATTGGCATTTAACTGACAATGTGGAAGGTTTCCCAGGTACTTTTGTACACAACAAGCAGAACAAATCCAATCTGGTCAATTACTTCCCAATTAGTTTACACTCAATCATGGGTAAATGACAGAAGTCATGAACTGTGCATCAAGCAATACTTGCAAAGCAATAACCTGTTCACTGACACTCAACTTAGGTTCTGTCAGGGCCAATAAGCTCCTGACCTTATTATAATCTTGGTTCAAAAATGGACAAAAGAGCTGAATTCTAAAGGTGCCGTGAGAGGAACTGCGCTTGACAGCAAAGGCCTCATTTGACCTAGCATGGCACCAAGCCCTAGCAACACTAGAGTAATTGAGAAATCGGGAGGGGACTCTCTGCTGCTTGGAATTATACCTGACACAAAGACAGTTGTGGTTTTTGAAGGTCAATCATCACATTTCCAGGACATCTATGGAGTTCTTCTGCATAGTGTCCTGGGCTCAACTATCTTTAGCTGCTTCATAAATGAAATTCTATCCAGCACAGGGTCAGAAGTAGGGATGTGTGCTGATGGTTGCACAATATTCAGCAAAATTTGCCACTCTTTAGAGAGAGAAGCAATCCACATCCACATGCAGCAAGACCTGGACAATATTCAGGTTTGGGCTGAAAAGTGACAGGTAACATTTGCACCATGCAAGTGCCAGGCAATGACCATCTCTAACAATCTAATCTGCCAATCACTCCATGACATTACCATCATTGAATCAACCACTTTTAAAAACGTTGCGGGGGGTGGGGGTGTTTACCATTGACTAGAAAATGAACTGAACTGACAAAAGCAGGTCAGAAACTAGGAGTCCTATGGCAAATAACTCACCTCTGGTTTTCCAAAGCCTGACCACCATCTACAAAGAACAAGGCAGGAGTATAATAGAGCAGTCCCTTCTTTCCTGGATAAGTGCTGCTCCAGCAACACTTAAGTAGCTTTGCATCATCCAGGACAAAACAACCACTTGATTGTTTATGGATGCTGTGCAATTCATGCTCTCCCCACCCACACTCAGTCATGGCAGTGTGTACCATCTACAAGGTGCACTGCAGAAATACACAAAAGCTCCTTAGACAGCACTTTCCAAAATCATGACAACCTTCTGGATGGCCAAGGGCAGCACATATTTGTCAACATAACCACATGTAAGTTGCTTCTCCACACCTCTGACAGTCTTGACATGAAAATATATCACCACTCCTTCAGTGTCATGGTGTCAAAATCTTGAAATACCCTAATAACATTGTGGATGTTCACAAAATGGACCACTCAAGTTTAAGAAGGCAGCTCACCCACCACCTTCAAGGGTATATAGGGATTGATAACAAATGCTGGCCAAGACAGCCACAAAGTGAAGGAATAAAGATACTGCTGGAAATGTACGGCAGGGATGACAACAGCTGTGGAAAGAGAAACAGAGTTAAAGGTTTTGAGTTTTAATACTAGATTCAAAACTTTTAATTGTTTCACTCTCCAGAATGCTGCCTGACCTACTAAGAGAGTGCGTGTGTCATAGTCCCTCAGAACAAGAATGACACTTGCTCATGACAAGAAACTGCATGTGGAATTTTGTAACATGGGAGGCAATTGCATTGCAGCTATCACCTGGTCCTGGCTGATCAGGAAAGTTTCCTGCTCTTACTAAGATTTACTTATTGATTATCAACCTGCATGATCACATTATGACACTCTGAAATAAAACCAAAATACTGAAGATGTGAAAATCTGAAATAAAAAAAAGTGCTGGAGAAACACAGTAGGTCAGGCAGCATTTGTGGAGAGAGAAACAGAGTTAATGATTTGAGTACAATTTGGACTTGTGTTACGACATGGGGTAAATTCTCTTGCTTAATTTAAACCAGCAACACAGAAAGATTTATCCCGTGCAGTAATCTGTGAAAATGTGAGTGGCCAAGAACTATTTAAAGTACAAATTAACAACTTTATTTCTTAAAGTATAACTGAGAATAATTAACTAACAACTATTTACATCTTTTACTTTCCCTTCTATAATACCAGTTTGATAAAACCCCTGATTAAGTTTTACCGAAAAATTCAAATTACAAAACCCCACCAGCTGCAGAATCTTCTCTTTGCAGATTTACTTGCCAGGTCGGTGTTGATGATTTTCTCCGTGTAAATTCCTTCTCTAGACAGGTACCTCTTAGACAGTTCTGACTAGCAGCCTAGAACTGGCATTTCTCCTCCAACTGTTCAATTTTCCCTGGTCTTATACCCCCAAAGCATCAGATTGTGTCATTGGCTTTTAATATTGTCTATATACTAAATTCAAATTTGATGGAATTTGTATTTTTTGGGGTATAACAAACTGATTGGCCTAATTCAAATTTGTTTTTGTCTCCAGGCAACCAGCTACACTAGCTGCTGCACCAAAAAGTTACATGATATCATGTTCAGAACACTTGGTGCTGTCAGGTAGTTCTGCTGAATTTTAACTTTCTTAAAAGGTACACCCATATCTTCATAAAAATTGAAACATAAATACCGTTTCTCTCTACAGATGCTGTAAGACCTGCTGAGTTTCTCCAGCATTTTCTGTTTTACATCATGACACTCCACGTATGGGCAGCAAGTCTGTATGGAGAACTCACCGTGTCACAAACTCCTTGCTGAATATTTCCATCACTTGCTCGTTTTAGAAGAAAAGCTTTATTGGAAAACAAGCACACTCGTCACACAAATCTTAGCTTTTTTGCGCTTGTACAATTCACTTCTTTCTCATTTCAATTGCCAGAGAGAAGACACTGATTTAAACAGATGCAGTATCAATGTTCTGCCACAAGATGGTACCAATACACTGTCATGTGGAGGCGTCAGTGTTGAACTGGGGTGGACAAAGTTAAAAATCACGCACCAGATTACAGTCCCACAGGTTTATTTGGAAGTACAAACTTTCACAGCGCTGCTCCTTCATCAGGTAGCTCGTGGGGGAGGATCATAGGACTCAGAATTTATAGTAAAAGATCAACGTATACAATGTATTGAACAAACCTAGATAGCTGTTAAGTCTTAAATCACTTAAAATGAGTTGCAGGTTTCAATTCATTAATATGTAAATCCTAGAACTTATTTCAAGTCACATTCCAGAGATAACTTAAGGTTTTATTAAAATAAAAGACGTCTCAACTCAGACAATGCATTACAGGTGAGGTTAGAGTCTGTCTGTATTCCAACAGATTCTGATTCTATTTCCAATGTAGGAATTTATAAAATGTTATATGGACTGACAGCCTACTGATTGCATACTTTTTAAACAAAATGGAATGTATCTGCAAATATGAATCTGTAAATGAGAATTCACCATAAACTTATATGTGTGTATGCGTCTGAGGGAGAGACCGTGTGCGCACGTGTGTGTGTGTGCTTGATAGAGTGTACGTGTGAGTGTGACAGAGTATATGCCTGTGAGAGGGTGTGCATGTGAGTGTATAGTATAGAGGGGTCACCAGTAGTGTGATATAAACCCAAGGTCACGGTTCAGGCCATCCTCATGGGTATCGTACTTGGTTATCAGCCTCTGCTTGGCAACCCTGCATTGTTGTGTTGACCCTGCTCCACTAAGAACCAGACGAAGGAGCAGTGCTCCGAAAGCTTTACTTCCAAATAAACCTGTTGGACTATAGCCTGGTATTGTGATTTTTAACTCAATATACTGTGAACAGCCAGCACAGAAACAGGCTGTTTGGCCTCAGCAGCCCGTCCAATATTCCACATGAGCCGTTGTGCATTGCGACAAGCTCATACATTAACAGTAGACAGATTAAGCAGGCTGTTTACAATGATGCAAGACTGGTTGATGCATGTAAACATTACTTGTTAAATATTACTTGTGAAATCAAACTATAAAGCTCAGTTGAAGCATATTTCTGTTATGAAAACAATCAATAAAAAGCGTTTAAAATCTAAACATCCTCTCACTCCAATATGTAGCACTAATGCAATGAATCATTCCAAGCATTTTACAAGAACATTATTGGACAAAATTTGACACTAAGCCAGATAAAGATTTCATAAAAACAGCAAATACAGTAAATCAGAACATGTTCTGATGAAAGGTCACAGAGTTGAACAGACGCTAGCAGAGCTGCTGAATGTTTTCAGCATTTCTCGTTTTTATTTCAGATTTCCAGGATCTGCTGGATTTTACTTTTGTAAATTAATATTGAGATGGATCTGTAAGTATCAAATGAGGGAAGAAAGGGAGTGTGTTTCTGGGAGGGAATTCTGGTGTTTAGGACATATGCACTAAAGGCATATGTACCAATGATAGACTGGAAATTGGTGACTCGCAGGAGAACAGAAATTGGGGAGTCCAAAAGGCAGGAGGAGATTACAGAGGTAGGTAGGCAAGACCATGGAGGAAGGAGGAAGTGGAGCGTCAGAATTTTAAATCCAAGGCATTGAAAGACAGGGAGCCAATGGAGGTCCATGAACCTTACTTAGACCAAGTTAGGATCTGGGCAGCAGAGTTTTGGATGAATTTGCATTTAAGGATTTTACAATGTGGAAGTTCAGCCAGGAATGCTGTGGAAGAGTTGTGTCAAGAGAGAACAAAGGCTCTGTACAAATAAAAATATTTGTGTCACTACACAATATTCTAACTGTTTAAAAGAGGTTTTTCTTTTTAAAAGGACTCATGAACTAATGATATAGCCACTTGGGTGGGGAGGTGGGGGAGGGTGGTGGTGGTGGTGGTGATGGTCAAGTGTCCTCCTGACTTTGATCAGACTAACAAGCTTTCTGAAAAGTTTCAAATTTGATTATAATGGGTCAGGGTCACCCTACTGAATGCACATCCCTATACAGCACTACTCTGTGGAATTTTGTCAAAGTTTACTCCAAAACATAGGGAGATCTACAAAGAAAAGGTGCTGCAAACAATTACCCATGAATGATGTGGTGAAGACATAAGAGTGAGGAGTAATAAGGCCCTGGCTGATCGAAGTGTAACCTCAACTGATAACCTTTCACCCCATTACCATGAATTTATCTAGCTTTGCATTGTAAATATTCAAAGCTACTGCATCACCAATTTTTGAGGAAGAGAGTTCCAAGAGATTCTCAACCCTTGGAGGAATAATTTTACCACATTTCTGCCTAAATGGTGATCCCTTATTTTTAATCACTGACTCCAGGTCCGTAATCTAAACAATGGCAACAAACAGGAGGCTGGAAGAACACAGCAAACCAGGCAGCATCAGGAGGTGGAGAAGTCAACATTTCGGTTGTAACTCTTCTTCAGAGCTGGGGGTAGATGTAAGGGGAGCAGCAGATAAAGTGGGGGTGGGGAGAAGGGCTGAGTGGTGAGGTACTGAAAGGTGAACACAGGTAGAGGGTAGGACCTGGCTGGTTGATGGGAGGAATGAATCTGGTTGGTAGCTGGAAGGAAGGGTTCGTTAGAGGGATGGAGGGAGGACTCAAGGTTAGAGTGGTGCCGGAAGAGTCAGACAGCATCTGAGGAACAGAAAAATCAATGTTTCAGGCAAAAGCCCTTCATCAGGATGAAGGGCTTTTGCCTGAAACATCAATTTTCCTGCTCCTCAGATGCTTCCTGACCTGCTGTGCTTTTCCTGCACCACTCTAATCTTGCCTCTAATCTCCAGCATCTGCAGTACCCACTTCTGCCAGGGAGGGCTCAATGTTGAGTCCTCTGCATTTAACGTATCATCCTTAAACACTTCCACCAACTCCAACTAGACCCTACCACCAAGAACATCTTGGAGGTTTGCTCAGGTGATGGTATTGCAGCTGATTTATTGTTCTCTCTCTTCTATTTCTGTAACTCTGTGTTTCATCCTCAATAGAATGTTCCTGCATGCTGATTTATGTATTCACGCAATTTATGTCATGTTTCTCTGTCCATGAAATTCAATAAAATTATAGAACACTGTTAGATGATCAAGGCAGACTGCAGAAACAGAGAGAAATCAAACACTGTTTGCAGGAAGCAACTACAGACTGAATGAAAGGGAGGATGAACAGCATGGAAGTGTGGTTGGGAGAGATTAGGTGAGGAGAAGTCAGTGACAGTGAGAAACAGTGACAGGGATAGGGAACCACACAGAAAGAGAATGAAATAGATGGGGAAGAAAAACAGCAGATAATTATAAGAATGAAAGTAATTCTACAACATCTCCCATTCTGAAAAGTGCTGACTCTCATGAACAAGTGTAGAATTCGCTTATTGACCAAACAGATTATGAAAGGTTATGGGTAAAGGACATGATTTAGAACCTGCCAATCCATTTGTTTTCCACCAATTGAAAAATGTTGTGAATGCCACAATGCCGGAGTCCTAAAAGTAACAGAAATAAAGTGGTCTAGGAAAGGAAAGTAAAGCAAAGCAAAGACCCCATCAAGCTATAATAGATCCAGTGAGGGTAGAAAAAAATGATTAGTGGAGTAGGGTGTTCTATTTACAAGCCAATATTGGAGTAAAGTCCCCAGTTTGGGCCCTCTTATAGAGTTTGTTAAAAATTCAGTGAGCTGATTGGTTGCAGATTTTTATTTCACGTGATCATATTACAATATTTTTCAAAAAAAAATGAACTACATTCATTGTCACAGACAACATTTCATCCAAACGACCTTTGTATTGAATAGGCTGCAAACGTCTGAGCACTACTTTTTTGTCCATAGGCAGTTTATATTTAAAAAGCTATGACTTGTATTATTCGTGGGCTGTAACTGTCCTGCTTAGTTCAATGCTGTGGAGGTACACAACTGTGTGAGAAAGACAGCAGCAGTCGTAGGATACCAATTGTGAGAAGAATGGCAATTAGGGGTGGGCTCGAGGAGTTGGGGGAGTGCACAGTTCTTGGGTAGTTGTGGGGCTGGAAGAAAATAGCGAGCAGCCAGGCCCCAGAGAGAAAGGAAAGCAAGAATGAAAAATTTAAAATCGAGACAGCATGGAACTGGCAGGCAAATGGGACATGGTTCAAATTAGGACACAGGCAGAGTTTTGAATAAATTCAAGTTTACAGAGGTAACATAAAAGGTATTCCTCCCAATTTTCATCCCCATTTGCAGCAGTTCCTTCCTGCATATTGTTCTTTGGTTGCGTGGTCTCCACATTAACACGAGTATCCTCTCATTACTCGTGAATATTATACACTGCTGCCTTTGTGCAGTGCTGTTTGTACATAGAGTGAATGTTGAAGGTGGTAAATGGAGCCCCAAACAGGTGGCTGCTTTACCCTGGATGGTATTGAGGTTCTTGAGTATCACATGAGCTGCCCCCATCCAGATAGGTAAGCAGATAGCATTCTCCCACTTTTGATTTGGATAAGCTTTGGGAAACTAGGATATTATTTATCACAGAATTGTCAGCCTCTGACTTGTTTTTACACCACAGTATTTATGTATCTGGTCTAGTTCAATTTCAGGTCAATATTAAGCCCCAGGTTGTTGATAATGGAGTAGCAATGGTAATGCTATCAAATAGTCATAGAGATGTACAGCATGGAAACAGACCCTTAGGTTCATCCCGTCCATGCCAACCAGATATCCCAACCCAATCTAATCCCACCTGCCAGCACCGGGCCCATATCCCTCCAATCCCTTCCTATTCATTTACGCATCCAGATGCCTTTTAAATGTTGCAATTGTACCAGCCTCCACCACTTCCTCTGGCAGCTCATTCCATACACGTACCACCCTCTGTGTGAAAAAGTTGCCCCTTAGGTCTCTTTTATATCTTTCCCCGCTCACCCTAAACCTATGCCCTCTAGTTCTGGACTCCCCGACGCCAGGGAAAAGACTTTGCCTATTTAC
>NC_057731.1:5251530-5258668 GCF_004010195.1 Chiloscyllium plagiosum | reverse complement strand
AGATCACATCTACTGCTCTGCCCTCATCAATCTTCTTTGTTACTTCTTCAAAAAACTCAGTCAAGTTTGTGAGACATGATTTCCCACGCACAAAGCCATGTTGACTATCCCTAATCAGTCCTTGCTTTTCCAAATACATGTACATCGTGTTCCTCACAATTCCCTCCAACAACTTGCCCACCACCGAGGTCAGCCTCACCGGTCTATAGTTCCCTGGCTTGTTTTTACCGCCCTTCTTAAACAGTGGCACCACGTTTGCCAACCTCCAGTCTTCTGGCACTTCACCTGTGACTATCGATGATACAAATAGTTCAGCAAGAGGCCCAGCAACCACTTCTCTAGCTTCCCACAGTGTTCTTGGGTACACCTGATCAGGCCCTGGGGATTTATCCACCTTTACCCATTTCAAGACATCCAACACTTCCTCCTCTGTAATATGGACATTTTGCAAGAGGTCACAATCTATTTCCCTACAGTCTATATCTTCCATATCCTTTTCCACAGTAAATACTCATGCAAAATACTCATTGCAGAGGTCGGTGTCTAGAGACAGACACTGGGACAAAGCGAGTGAAGACCTGGGTCCAGAGGCAGAGACAGCAATTGTAGATAAAGGGCTGAATTAAGCGGTGTGCTCCAGCCCCTCACCGGCACCCATAGCCTGTGTGTTGGCATCATTTGCACAACCGCTGCCTTTATAGCAGTTTAAATAGTCTGTAAAGGAAACAAACGAAAACTCTACGGTTAATCGATGCAGGCACCGATGGGAACAGCACAGAAAACCTGGGCTCTTCCACTATCCCTTGCCCGCAGCCGGTGCCACTCACCTTGGGCTCCGGGGGCGGGTCGCCTCCCATCAACCGGCGGTTTGAATTCCTCCCGGGCTAACGTTCTAATCCCGGGCACCAGAGTTCAAACTTCGCGCTCCCGAGCGAACGTTCGAATTTCGCGCGTCTCCCGGAAACTCAGGTTCCAAGAGCTCGCGCCGCCCCCAACAGCAAAGACAAAGGGCGGAGCGTGCTAACTGTAACCGTCGCTGAGTAAATCACAGCATTTCCACCCCGGCAAGTTGCAAATAGCTTACTGCAGGCGACAACTGATCGGGCTAGGTCACTAGCTGACGCTGAAAATTACCCCTCTCTTGGTGCAAAAAGTCACCCCGCAGTTGCACTCCCGTAGTTATATATTCTCAGAAAACCGGTTAAAAAGACACTTTATTTGCAAACAGTTTAAAATCTCACAGTCTGCACATTTAAAGTGATCGTATTATGCAGCCAATACTAATATGCACACTGCTCCTTTGTATCACCTGTGTAGAGAGGGGCTGATTATGATTGGAAGCGCAGAGTGTTGCTGGAAGGTTGACTGTGCGCGTGAAATTGTGACCGTTGGAAATGGCTGAATGTGGCAGGGAGAGTGCGTTTTGGGTGGACGATGAGTTACTCGGTGCAGGAGCAGCAAACCTCACTGCCACAACATGACCGGATAGAGCAGGTGAATGTAAGCAGAGTGACCCCCCCCCATGTACCCGGACGCCTTCACAGAATTGTTTGAGAGTAGAAAAAGATCGGTCGGCCCGCCTATGTAAACGGCCATTTCATTGAGGGTCATTGTCACTTGCACGATATTCCGTTTCAGATACCGGTTCTTAATGTCTTCATTGAAATTGCAGCTCTGAATGAATGAATGCTGGAAATCTGAAATAAAAGTAGAAAGTGCCGCTGAGTCTCAAAGCCTGGCAGCATCAGTGGAAACAAAGAATTAAAGTTTCGAATCCACTGACTTTTGGAACTGGAGAAGTCATGTTGGAATTGAAGGATTAGGTCTGTTTCAGTCTCCATAGATGGTGTGTTTCTCCAACACTTTCTGCTTTCAATTTATATATCCAACGCGAACAGCGGTATCTGTTGATTGTGCTGCTGCCAAGGGCATACGGCTGTATCTCATCGATTTCATTTATCATAATTTGGAGGTACCGGAGTTGGACTGGGGTGGACAAATTTCAAAATCACACAACACCAGGTTATAGTCCAACAGGTTTATTTGGAAGCACTAGCTTTCGGAGCGCTGCTCCGTTGACAACCACCTGATGAAGGAGCAGCGTTCGGAAAGCTGATGCTTCCAAATAAACCTGTTGGACTGTAACCTGATGTTGTGTGATTTTTAACTTTGTCCATTTATCTTGGATTCTGTTAGGTGTTTAAACAGCACTTTTTGACATTACTGTATACAGTTAAGCTGCTTCTGGTTCACACCTGCTGTGTCTATATCTCATCCTTATTTAATGGCATCCTTATCTAATAGCAACTCTTCCCCCACACGTAACAAGTCTTTTTTATTTTATGTTCTAATCTATATTATACTAATTTGTAGCTTTCTAGCACAGTTTTCCCATTCTTTTGTTAAGTCCTCATCTCAGCTAATGTACAAGTACTGTCATTGTCATTAACGTATCCATTTCTCGTCTGATAGATTTTAGTAGAATTCCTTGAGGATATAATAAACAGGATAGCTAAAGGGGAAGCAGTGGATGTAATTATTTGGATTTCAGAAGGTATTTGACAAGGTACCACTGACTATTTAATAAGAGTCCATGGTGTTGGAGGTAGTATATTAGCATAGTGGATTAACTAACCAACAGAAGTTAAAATTCACATGACACCAGGTTATAGTCCAACAGATTTATTTGGACGTGCAAGCTTTTGGAGTGCAGTTCTTTTGTCAAGTAGCTAGTGGAGTAACTCACAAGGTACAGCAAAACATCACTCGTCACTACGTCACTAGCTACCTGATGAGCAGTGTTCCAAAAGCTTGTACTTTCAAATAAACCTGTTGGACTATTACTTGGTGTTGTGTGATTTTTAACTGTCCACCCCAGTCCAACATCAGCACCTCCACATCATAGTAACCAATAGAAGACAGTGTTGAGATAAGGGGGACATTTTCAGAATGGCAACCTGTAACTCGGGGAGTGTCACAGGATCCATGCTGGGAGCACAGTTACTTACAATATACACAGTACTAATAATTTTGATGAGGAAAGTAAACGTACCATTACCACGTTTGTAAATGATACAAAAGTAGGTGGGAAGAGATGTGGTGAGGATGATATAAAGAGTCTACAGAGGGATAAAGACAAGATAAGCAAAATTTGGTCGATAGTACATTTCAACCCCTTCAGCCCTTGATGTTGTGCCAACCTTTTATTCTACTCTGAGATCAAACCAACCTACATACACTACATTTTACTACCATCGATGTACCTATCCAAGATGTACCTGACTCTACTACCACTGCTGGCAGTGCATTCCATGCATCCACCACTCTGTGTAAAGAACCTACATCTGACATCTCCCCTGTACCTTTCTCCAATCAGCTTAAAATTATGCCCCCTTGTGGGATACAATTTTGAAAAATATGAAGTTGTGCACGTTGGCAGGAAGAATAAAGGTGCTGGATATTATTTAAATTGGGAAAGACTGCAGAAAGGTAGAATATAGAGGGATTTGGAATCCTCTTCAATAAATCATTAAAAAAGCATACAAGATCAGCAGATATTAGGGAAGACAGATAGATTGTTGACTTTTATTGCAAAGGGAATGGAGTATAATAATCGCAAAGCTTTGCTAAAACTATAAGATACTAGAAAGACAAAACTGAAATACTGTGAACAATTTTGGTCACATTATCAAAGCAAAGAAAGACTAGCATTGGAGGCACTGCAGAGAAGTTCCACTGTGTTGTCTCTGGGTATGGAGGAACTGTCTTATGGGGAGAGGTTAAATAGGTTGGGGCTGTTTTAGAGTTTAGAAAATGAGAGGTGATTGATGGCGGCAGAGTAGGACGCTCCAGCTGCAGCTCGTTTGCTTTGCCTTTCTTTTGCTTTTCCTCTTAGGACTTTATTGTCTTCCCTTCTCATGGCCTTCAGGGATGAATCACGGCCTCCACCAACCCCCAGCCTGGCACAGTAGACTCCCGGCAAGGCATGGCAACCTCCCTGTCTTTTGGAGTGGCCTCCTTGCATTGCGTCCTTTCAGTTCGGCATGGCAGTCTGGAGCAATTTCCAGCCTCATGATCCTCAAGATGAAGCCTGGTGCAGTCTGGAGCCAGGGCCTGGTGCGGACTGGAAGCTGGGTGCCAGTGTGGTCTGTTGTTCTTCTATTTCTGCAGTGCTGGACATTTTATTTCATTATTGTCTAAGATCTTGTATCTAAAGAAGCTGTATCTAGATACCTTTGTACCTAAGTTGGCGCTGTAAGTGGCAACGTGTAAACTTTTCAGTATACTCAATGAACATATATGACAATAAAGGCTAATCCTAATTCTGTTAAAACAAGATTTTTAGATGACTTGACAAGGTAGATCTGGGCAGGTGATCTCCTTTGTAGGAGACTCTAGGGTCAGAAAGTAGAATCTCAAAATCAGCAAAAACCCATTAAAGACAGAGATAAGGAACTTCTGCCCTCAGAGGGTAATGAATTTGTTGAATTCTTTACCACAGAGGGCTGAAGAGGCTGAGACATTAAGAACTTTCGAGGTTGAGGTAGACAGTTTTTTAATCAGTAAAGGATTCAAGGATTAGGGGTAACGGTCAGAAGTTGGCATTGGGATCAGATCACTTTGAAAGGCAGAGCAGATTCAAATAGTTAAATGGCCTACTTCTGCTCCTTCATCTTATAATTTTAGTTTGGATTAGTGGTGCTGGAAGACCTCAGCAGTTCAGGCAGCATCCGAGGAGCAGCAAAATCGACGTTTCGGGCAAAAGCCCTTCATCAGGAATAAAGGCAGAGAACCTGAAGCGTGGAGAGATAAGCTAGAGGAGGGTGGGGGGGGGGAGAAAGTAGCATAGAGTCTTCCTCCAGGCGTCTGGTGGTGAGGGAACGGCGGTGAAGGAGGCCCAGGACCTCCATGTCCTCGGCAGAGTGGGAGGGGGAGTTGAAATGTTGGGCCACAGGGTGGTGTGGTTGATTGGTGCGGTCTCCACGAAACTGTCAGGCAGTGCATTCCAGACATTAATCGCCCACCGCTTGAGCAAGATTTTTCCCCTGCTTTTGCTTCTTTTCCAGTTAGATTAAATCTGTGCCTCTCTCAATACTTTCATGAGCAGGAACAGTTCTTCTCTAACTTTCCCTTTCCAGATCCCTCATGATTTTGAATACCCATTATCAGATCCCTCTCAGTACTTTCTTCTTGGAAAACAGACCTAACCTCTCCAATTCATTTCTGTAACTGAATTTCTCATTCCTGGAACCATTCGAATAATCCTTTCCTGACTGCCTCCAATATCTGCATATACTTCTTCAATTGCATGCCCAGAACAGTATGCAATTATCTGAGGCTGAACCTGTGTTATACAAGTTCAACCTTCTTAATCTTGTACGCTAGGCCCCAATTAATAAAGCATGCAGGTACATGCAGGTCCTTCTGCTGCTTCACCTCTAGAATTGTTACGTTTATTTTGCACGGTTTTTATGGTCACCCTATCAAAATAAATCACTTCACATTTATCACCATTGAATTTCATCCATTACCTGTCTGCCTGTTCCACCAATTTGGCAAAGTACCTTTTGAGGTTTTACATTACTCTCCACACAGTTCACAATGCTTCCAAGCTTTGTTCCTCTCCAAGTTTTGAAATTATGCCCTGTACACCAAGATTTAGATTGTTTTGCATACATACTTATCTCAGGAAGAGCAAGGATTCCAACACAGACCTCTGGGGAACTCGACAAACCTTTCTCCAGCCTAAAAAAAACTCAGTTTCTTGTCACTCAGTCATTTTCATCTCAATATTGCATGCCCTGTTTATTCCATACATTTGCTGACAAGTTTGTTGTGAAGCACTGTGTCAAATGCTTTTTGTAAGCCTACATGCAGCACATCAATGTCAACAGCATTGCTGCCATATTGTACACCTTGCTTTTGTTTCAAGAGGCAAAATGTCTGGACTTGTTCTTTCTTTTTGCAGAAGACAAATCCCTGCATTTGAATATATACATGTAGCTTGTAGCAAGAAGAACTGTATCTCATTGCAAGCTCAATCAATAATGTTAAGTGATTGTCAGCGTAAAAGCCTAGAGAACACTAGCTCTTGAAGAATGCACAATCAGAGTTGACTAGGCAACCAGCCAGCCCCCTGTTTCTCATGCAGTATAAGTTGCTATTCCCTTTAAAATTTGGTATTCTTACATCTATCTTGATAAGTGCAAGATGAAAAGTCTCTGCAGCATGTCTCTTATTTTCAACAGTGCTCAAGTTCTGAATTACCAAGTGACTAATTAAATTACTAGTATTATTAGATGTATTCAGAAGTTATTTTTTTAAGCAATGAGTAACAAGCCCAACAATTTACATTACTCTCCACAGAGTTCACAATGCTTCCAAGTTTTGTTCCACCCCAAGTTAATTCTGGAATTAACTTGGAGAATAATTGTGCATGTGTGAAAAGTGTAACAGTGGTCATAATTTAATTACGTTTAGCATAGTTATAGAAAAGAACAGAGGACAAAACCAAGAATAAAAGTTCTTAATTGGGGAAAAGCCAATTTTATTATGCCAATTACACTATCCAAATGATCACAAGTAGGATAAGGTAAAGAAAAGTAAGATTACAGTAGTTAAAGCTTAAGCTCAAAACTGGAGAAAGTTTAGGAGGCGTATAGAAAGTGCAATGGAAAAAATTTAAAATGAGGAAATTAGGAATGCAAAGAGAAGGCATCTAAAAATATAAGCAATTAAAATCAAGGCAAATGAGATGTAAGAAGGATGATTCTCTTGGCTCAGGGGGAGTCGTCTACAACCAACAGTTTCAGAATAAGACCTCATTTAGGACATAGTTGAAGAATTTCTACATACAGAGAGTGGTATAGTTTTGTAATTCTCCAATCTACAGAGGAAGAGAGTCAGCCTTCGAATATATTCAACATAGAAATCAATGGATTCCTACAGATGAAGGGACATGGGGTTTGCATGGGAAAATAGCATTGAGGTAGAAGATAAGTCATGATGTTATTGAATGGTGGAGCTGGCTTGAGGGATCGAATAGCCTACCCTTGCTGTTAGCACCTAAACTCTATAAACTTGGTTAAAAATCACACAACACCAGGTTATAGTCCAACAGGTTTAATTGGAAGCACAC
>NC_057731.1:5170310-5251296 GCF_004010195.1 Chiloscyllium plagiosum | reverse complement strand
GTGCATGTGTGGGAGTCTGTGTGTCTATAAGGGTATGTGTAAGGGTGTGTGTGCGCGTCTGTGTGTATCTGTGTCCGTGTGCATGTGAGAGAGTGTGTGTGTGTAGGAATATCTGTGTGTGTGTGTGTGTGTGTGTGTATAGTGCAATGGTGATCATCTGTAATGTGACATGAACCCAAGGTCCCGGTTGAGGCCCTCCCTATGGGTACCGAACTTAACTATCAGCCTCTGCTCGGCCACTTTCCTCTGCTGCCTGTCCCGAAGTCCATCTTGGAGGATGGTCTATAAACTTGTAATGGGAAAGAATAAGGCCTCAGACAGAAAAAGTAACTGAGAATGGAGTTGGGAGATGTGGGCATGGTTATTAATTAATATAGTGTGTCTGTCTCTACAAAAGTGTGTTTTGAAGTAAATATTGTAGTTGAGGTTGGTAAAATGTTGCATGGTATAAAAATAGTGAGGGAGGAAATATTAAGGGGTTAAGTGTCCTTGGATCATTACAGGTTGGTTAACTTTATCTTGCTATGTGAAATATTGGAAGAAAGTTCTGAGAGGCTGTGTAAAACTATTTAGAGAGGTATGGAATTGTCAAGGACAGTCATGGATTTGTTAAGGGAAGCGTGTGTCTGACTAAATTAATGGAACTTTTTGAGGAGGTAGTGTACAGAGCAGAGGTCAACACCCCTCTGATAATTAAAACTGAAACATCTGGAGAAGACAACCTCACGTCATAATCTCATAAAAGTGTGAAAAGTGATATCACCTTCCTCTTACCCCTAGTCTGTTTATAAAGGAGTGGTTTCACCTGCACTTCCACAAATGTCATTTATTGTATCCATTGCTTCCGATGCGGTCTCCTTTACATTGGGGAGACTGGACGCCTTCTCGCAGAGCGCTTTAGAGAACATCTCCGGGACTTCCGCACCAATCAACCCCACCACCCCATGGCCAAACATTTCAACTCCCCCTCCCACTCTGCAGAGGACATGCAGGTCCTGGGCCTCCTCCATCGCTAGTCCGTCACCACCCGATGCCTGCAGGAAGAACTCCTCATCTTCTGCCTCAGAGTACTTCAACCCCAGGGCATCAATGTGGACTTCACCAATTTCCTCATTCCCTCCCCCCACCTTACCCTAGATCCAACCTTCCAGCTCAGCACCATCCTCATGCCAATCTTCCTTCCCATCTATACGCTCCACCCTCCTCTCCGACCTATCACCTTTATCCCCACCTCCATCCACTTATGGTACTTTTTGCTACCTTCTCCCCAGCCCCACCTGACTCCCATTTATTTCTCCACCCCCGATGCTCCTAGCCTCATTCCTGATGAAGGGCTCCAGCTCGAAATGTCAATTTTCCTGCTCCTCGGATGCTGCCTGACCTGCTGTGCTTTTCCAGCACCACACTAATCTTAACTCTGATCTCCAGCATCTGCAGTCCTCCTTTCGCCTAGGTGGTATTCCTATGTCTGGACCAGGATGCCTGGCTTCAAGTCCCACCTGTTCCAAACGTGGGTAGTAACATCTCTGAACATGTTGGTTAGAAAAGTAAGTTAAATTTTAAAAAAGATAAGTTTCTCAACCCCATTCTCCTGTATTCTCCCTACTAATCAAGAATTTATCTAACTCTCTCTTAAAGGCACAGAATGACTTGGTCTTCACAGCCTTCTACAGCAATGAGTTCCACAGATTCACCACCCTCTGGTTGAAGAAAATCCTCCTCATCTCAGTTCCAAAGGGTTGTCCCTTCACACTGAGGCTGTGCCCTTGTGTCCTAATGCTCCTCATATGACAAGCCCTTCATCCCCTCATTCTTGTAAATCTTCCCTGGACCTCTTCCAATGCCAGCACAGCTTTCCTTAGATATGGGCCCAAAACTGTTCACGATAATCCAAATGCCTATTTAGCCTCAGTGATACATCCCTGCTCTTGTATCCTAGCCTTTTGAAATGAATACCAACATTGCATTTGCCTTCCTAACTGCCAACTGAATTTGCATGTTAATCTTAAAGAGAAAACCTGAACTAGGACTCCCAAGTCTCTGTGTGCTTCAGATTTCTGAATCTTTTCCCCATTTGTAAAGTAGTCTATGCCAAAGTGCATAATCTCACGCTTTCCCACATTGTATTCCATCTGACACTTCTTTGCCCATCCTGCAGCTTCCTATCTTCCTGTCCTTGCACCTATTTTTGCATCATCTGCAAACTTAACAACAATGCCTTCAGTTCCCTTTGTCCAGATTGTTAAAAAATAATATGAATATTTGGGACCCAGTACTAAACTGTGTGTAATCCAGTAATATAGGAAAATTCCAATCATATCAGAAAGTGGGGAATGGCAAATACTATTTTCAGGCTTGTAACCTATGGTGACAGCCGTAAGCCCCTTAACTCGTCTCAGAAACATCACAATGATATGCAATACAGTCAGGAATGGTACTCTGAGGAATCAAATCAAATTATGTGAACATTGCATAGCATCGAAAAGAAGCTTTCTATTTTGTCCTTGCCATTTTGTTACTTTCTCCTCTGTCCATTTGAGCCATTTTACAAGATTACAAACACTCATAGATGTAGTTTGCTGATCCATATTTAAAGATCATAATGCAAATAATGTAAAGGTGGGCAATGATGAATAAGTTTAAGGAACAGTACACTCTTAAATCACTGAAACTAATTTTGGCTTATTCCTTTTTGCAGAATGTAAATTTCCTTGTTCTGATTGGAAACTTTTTTCTTTTTGATAAGACTGCCACACTCTTCTCTAAAATGCTGTGACTGTTTGGCTTCAGGCATATCCATCAATCATCCAGCATGTTTCATAAATTGCATTACATCGAGCTCAAACACTCTGTGTAAACATATAAAAAAAGACAGGAGATATGAATTTTCTTAAATCACCGATTTCTTCTCTCCAAATTAGCATAAAATAATATTTGCACTTTTCAAAATGTACAGTTTCCGTTATATTCAGTAGACTGGGATTTAACACTTGAAGGCCGATTATTTGCCTTGACTAACCTAGTCTGTTTCTGGATGTGCAGTCCCCTTGTCAATGAATGAGACAGCCATTTCCCTGGCTTGTCAAGTTTCCAAACAAGTGCAAGCACTATTAAACTTCTTTTTGCATTTGTACTGTGTATAGATCTGCATTCCAGATTATTGGAGGGATGTGATAGCACTGGAGAGGGTGCAGAGAAGATTTACCAGGGTTATGTGCCATTCTTGATGTTTTCCCCCGTTAGAAAAATTAGTATTTCTGCATTCTGGGCTGGAGATTTCAGTTCTAAAGAGAAATTGGTCAGATTGGCTTGTTTTCCTTAGAGCAGAGGAGATTGAGAGGGGACATGATTGAGATGTATAAAACTAAGAAGGCCCTAGATTGGGTAGACCAGGAAGAAAATTTTCCCCTTGATGGGTGGATTAATGATCAAGGGGCAAATTTAAGGTGAGGGGCAGAAGGTTTACAAATGTGAGCAAAAATATTTTGACCCAGAGGTTGTTGGAAATCTGGAACACACTGTGTGTAAGGGTGATAGAAGCGTAAAGTGTTGTAACCTTTACAAACTATTCAGATGTGCACTTGCATTTCCAGGTATACAAGTACTGGAAAATGGGATTAGCAAACTTTGCTGAAATACTTTTTTCTGTGTTGTACATCTCTATGACTCTTGGTAAGATCACCTCCTTGCCACGCTAGCAATAATTTTCTCGTCCCATTTTTTTGCTTTCTCTGCTGCTTTAACAGAATTGTAAACCGATTTATTTAATCAGGTACAAGTCTTAAGTTTATTTCTGCTAAGTTTGAAGAGTAGTCTAATAAGCAGTGGATGACAGGGTACCACAGACATATCTTGTGAGAACTCCAGATGGGTCTCTCATCTTGGATGATCACATGTGCGAAGTGTTGTCAACTTAGTTTAAATGCTGGGTTTCAGAGAATGAACCACCGCCATTGTTATTTCAGTGCATTTGTGAAATAGATAGCATGTTTCTGGGTGTCAAGATGTCGCCAGACTTCAAAAGCATGCACGAGACATTTTGAGTGAACCTGGGCCATGGTCAATGCTAGGAACAAAGATACCCATCAGGGGCTGATGGCTAAAGGAAAAAGTAGCACCTGAGAGCTACTGAAGTTGTTGCAAAGAGCGGTCATGAGGAGGCTCGAGCTGTGGGCGATACCAGGGATGAAAGGTATGCTAGCACATCCAGTGAATGAGTTGCTGATATGGAATTGTTCACCAAAGGCACTCTGGCTGTGAATGGCGGCAAGGTGGGAGATATTCCTGCCAGTGGGAAAACAAAATGACAGGCCAATTTTGAGCAATGGAACCATTTAATGAAGAGTTAGAAAATTGCACTTTATACATAGAATACTGATTTTATTCTTAAAGGTGAACAAAGTGGCTGAGGAATTCACAACACCAGTTTTTATAAGTATCATTGGGAACAAGACCTTGTCTGGTGCAACCAAAGAAATCCGCAGAAAAAATGTTCAAAGAGTTATGTGAAGTATTAAGCTGATGATTGTGGAATGTTTCAATTTTTACCCATGAGTACAGAATGAAGTGTCCATTGTCCAATTCATAGTCACCTTAAAGATGTTAGTGTAACATTTTAAGTTTGGAGGGTTCTTCCTAGCTGCCTTGCAGGACCAGTTGGTTTGTGGCCTCTGACAAAAGGCCATCCAACAGAAGCTACTAACAATGAGAAACCTAGATTTCAAGACAGCTTTCAAAATTGCACCTTCAAATAAATTGGCTGCCAGCAAACCAACCCAGTCGTCTGATAACACCCGGGTGTGCCAAGTAGTGGAAACTCGCAGAGTGCAGTACCAACTATCAAATGTTGCTGATATGGCAAGAGTAGCCACAATTAACACAAATGTGTTAGACTTGAGAAGCCCAGAGGTGTAACTGGGTGGTTCACATTGCCTGAAATTGCTGGGTAGAACCCAAACAAGAGAAGGGGAGTCAGACAGACACAACCCTGAGGACAAAGCATAAGGTACATGCTGCCAGCCAGGGAGTAGATAGGGAGTCAGCTGCATCTGTAGAAGAAGCAGAAGGCCCAAAGTTTCAGTTAAACATACTGTTGGTTCGGGATAAAACTGATCGTTTCTGGGTTCTTCCCAAACTAGAGGGAAAGACAGTAAAAATGGAAGTGGATACGGGCACTGCAGAGTCCCTGATTCCTAAACATCAGTCTATAGGGAGAACTTGAGTGCAATACCAATGAAGTCTGCCAAGATTATGCTATGGACATACACGGTGGTGCCACTGAAGGACTAGGTACTGGTGAAAGTACAGTTAAGGGACCAGACTGCAGAAATGCCATTTACGTAGTAAAAGATGAATATCCTGCATTATTCACACACTCCTGGTTACAAATATCAAGGTTAAACTGGGGTATGCTTAATAGGCTGATGGTCTCAAACATGAATTTGCAAGAGATCCTAGACAAGTACAACAATGTCTTCAAAGGAATCTTGGGAGCACTGAAAGGAGTTAAAATTAAATTCAAGCTGAAGCCAGAGCTTGTCCTAGGAGTCTGAAGGCTGTACACCATCTGGCCTAAAGTGGAGGTGGAACTTGAACAGCTGGTAATCACTAGTGAATGGGCCACTGCCATCATTCAAGTATTACAATCCAGATGGCGCAATGAGGATTTGTGATGACTTTAAGGTCACAGTCAACCTTCCATCCCTTGCTGGGAAAAGGGCAGCTGTGGAAATAGACCCAGGATTGTGAGAAAGAACTGGGAGGCAAAGCAGGCCTTAAAAAGGTTGGAAGTGTTAACACATTTTGCCCTAAGTTACCACTATAGTTATAGTGTGACGTTGCAGCTTATGGGGTTGGTTCTCTTGCGTATCTTACCGGTTGGAGAATAATGGCCCAGTGCGTTTGCATCGAGGTCACTAACGAAGATGGTGACGAATTATGCTCAAATCGATAAAGAAGGATTGAGCATTGTGTTTGGCGTTAAGAAGTTCACCCATTTTCTTAATGACAGGCACTTTGTGATACCACCCACAGACCTCTAACCTCCATTTTTAGCATGTATGCAGGGATATTGTGGATGACAGCAGCACGACTGCAGAGGTGGGCTTGGGCTCTGTCAACCTACACATATGAGATCAAATACCAACAGTCAGAGAAGCATGGCAATTACTGGGGAATAAAGGTGTTCATGATTGGAATATGAAAATTACGTACTTTTCCCAGGATGACAAGGTGCCAGTATCAGCAAATCAGGTGCCAAACGGTATTCACAATGACCTGGTTTTGATCTGAGCAGTGGACCTAGTCCTGAGAGGGAGGACAAGTCATGGAAACCTCCCAGAATTACGCTGTTACTTTTCCAGGAGGTGTGAGTTTTCCGTACCTGATGAATGTTTAAAATGGAAAATGAACATTGTTATTCCTCCCCCATGAAGAGAAAAGGTGCTGGAACAAGTGCACCAAGGATATCCCGTGTGATGCGAATGAATGAGATTTCCACAAGTTAATTTTGGTGACCGAATGTGGCCCTCCAAATTGAGGAGAGAGCGGGATCATGCCAATGCTGCGCATTAGTAAGAAAGATGCTGCCATTGTTACCCCAGCACCCTTGGGAACTACCTCAATCACCATGGCAACAAATTCACGTCAACTTTGCAGGATCATAGATGGATGAAAGGTGATTATTGCTTTAATAGCTGTTAATTGGAGACTCATGCTATACTATAAATACTACGAAAATACAGTTTTTAAAAGACCCCAGCACTTACTAACTTTCTTTTACGCACACATACACAGACAAATAAACAGGGAAAATACCTTGTTGGAGAAAGAATAGGAAGTCAATTGAATGGTCTTTACTTCTCTGCTCCGATGTTGATATGATCTTTCTTCAGCAAGCCAGACCCTCGTTGATTGGTTAGTTTACTTTGGAAGCTTCAACTGCTTTGTAAGGAGCTCAAAGTGACCAAATTCATTTTGAAATTGTACCTGATTTATCTATTCAAAACTCACAGATCAGAGCAACTATTGCACAAAAGGTTTTCTTCAAGTTTAAACTTTTTTTTACTGCAGAGGGCAGGCAGTTTCTACTGGGGAGAACAACTGCACACTTTCATGTCTTTTTCTGTTTGTTTCCAGTTCCACTCTGCCCAGTTAGCTGAGAACTGATCAGTTTCACTTATAAACAACCCCTACCTCCTGATTATCTGCAAATTGTAGGTACCCATAACCACAAGAAACAGAGTTCATAATATTTGTTTGCTGTGAAATTATGCAGCTATTCTGACAAATCTGGAAAATTCTTTCTCCTTGCAATCCACTGTTTTTAAAGACACACAATAAGACGACACGGTTCTTAGAATAGAAAGACAGCGCAGCTTCATGTTGCTGCAGAAAAGGTACACGAAGTTGGACATGGGCAGAAGGGACCTACCTAAGTTAGGACTGATATCTTAGGTAGATAGGAACAGGAGTAGGCTATTTGAGCACGTCGAGCCTGCTCTGCCATTTTTGATCATGGTTAATCATCTACTTCAGCATATTTCAGCATTATCTCCATATTCCTCAATTCATTGGTAACAAGAAATCTATCAAACTTACTGAAAGACTGTGTTTCCATGACTTTTGAGTAGAGAATTCTGAAAATGCTCCACCCTCCCAGGACTGAGTTGAGGTTGGTACTTATTCACTATGTGGCTTGTCTTTTATTCTGTGATTGTTCAACCTGGTTTTAGACCCCCAAGCCAAGGGAAACATCCTTTCTGCATCCAAACCAGAGAATTACAGACCAGTTAGTCTAATAACTGAGGTGGGAAAATAGCTGGAGTCTATAATTAAGGATAGCATAACTGAACACCTTGAAATTGTTCAGTTAATCAGGGAGAGCCAGCATAGACACATGCCTGATAAGCCTCATTGAACTTTTGAAGAGTTGACTTAGGTAGTAAACAGTGGAATGTCTATACATGATGTTTATAATGACTTCCAGAAGGTATTTGATAAAGTTCCACATAAGAGACTGTTAGCTAAGCTAGAAGCCCATGGATTTCAGGGCAAATTACGGACGTGGCTCTATTCCTGATGAAAGGCTTTTGCCTGAAACGTCGATTTTCTTGCTCCTCGGATGCTGCCTGACCTGCTGTGCTTTTCCAGCACCACTCTACTCTAGACTCTGGTTTCCAGCATCTGCAGTCCCTGTTTTTACCTGGCTGAGAAATTAGTTGAGTGGCATGGGACATGTTAGGGCTATTGGGTAGGAACCTAAATTGAAAATGTGTTGCTGGAAAAGCGCAGCAGGTCAGGCAGCATCCAAGGAACAGGAGAATCGACGTTTCGGGCATAAGCCTTTCTTCAGGAATCCTAAATTGGCAAGATATGATCATCAGTGTCTTGTACGGATCCATGTGAGGGTCTCAATTATTCACATTATTCATTAATGACTTTGATAATTGCATGGCAAGTCAGATAATCAAATTTTCTGAAGATGCAAAGTTAGGCGGTCTTGTAGACAGTATAGATAGCATCAAAGTACAAAGGGATATTGGTTAACTAATTGATTGGGCAAGTCTGAGGTTATTCATTTTGGAGCAAAATATGATAGGTCAGAGTACTTTCTCAATGGCATGAAGTTAAATACAGTGGATGTCAAAAGAGACTTGGGCGTCCAGGTGCATAGGCCTTTAAAATGTCACAAGCAAGTGCAGAAAATAATCAAGAAAGCTAACGGGATGCTAGGTTTTATATCAAGAGGAATGGATATAAATATGCAGAAGTCATACTTATACGAAATCTTCGTTAGATCCTATTGGACAACTGTGAGCAGATCTAGGCACTATCTTAGGAAGGACATATTGGTCTTTGAGGGGGTACAATGTAGGTTTACACGAATGGTAAAATAAAACAACGAACTGTGAATGTTGGAAATCTGAAACAAAAACAGAAATCGCTGGAGAAATTCAGCAAGTCTGACAGCATTCATGGGCAGAAAGCAGTTAACGTTTCGAGTTCCATGACCATTATTCAGAACAGTTCTGAACTCAAAACATTAACTCCACTTTCTCTCTACAGATGCTGCCAGGCCTGCTGAGTTTCTCTAGCAATTTCTGATAACAAGCACAATAACTGCTCTTCAGGGATTAAGTTATGAGGAGAAGCCTGTTTTCTTTAGAATTTAGAAGGTTAAGGGATGATCAGATCAAAGTCTTCTAGATATTAACAGGAAAAGACAGGGTAGATAAAGATAAACTATATCCACGAATTGGGGATTCTGGAACTAGGGGTCATAGTCTGAGATTTAGGACCTAACCATTCAGGAGAGATGTTAGGAAGCATTTCTACATGTAGTAGGTGATCAAGGTTTGGAACTCTCTTCCACAAATAGTAGTAGATACTGGAGTTTTTAATAGTAGTTTTTAATAGTAGTTTTTAATAGTAGTAGATACTGGAGTTTTTAGATAAAGTTTTCTTAAGCAAAGATATTAAGGGATATAGATCAAAGGCAGGTTTATGAAGTTAGGCCACAGATCAGCTATGATCTCATTGAGTGGTCTAGGAGCTGAATGGCCTACTGTTTTAGATTAGATTAGATTAGATTACAGTGTGGAAACAGGCCCTTCGGCCCAACAAGTCCATCTTTGGATTGTGGGAGGAAACCGGAGCACCCGGAGGAAACCCACACAGACACGGGGAGAATGTGCAAACTCTACACAGTCAGTCACCTGAGGCAGGAATTGAACCCAGGTCTCCGGCGCTGTGAGGCAGCAGTGCTAACCACTGTGCCACCGTGCCGCCCGCTATGGTTCCATTCTGTCTATCTCTTTGGAGAGGTTTTCTAATGTTATTGGATGAAGCTGAAAACTTGTTTGGCAGGGAGAGAAAACCTGCATAGTTTCAGAAGGGAAAGAAACAAAGGTGAGAAATCACTAAATGAAAGTGGAAATTAGAAGAAGTAAAAGCTAGAAAGTGGTTACAAGATTTTAGCATTCTAAATGGTAAATTTTTCAGTCCAAGGAATGAATATGATAGATGAATGTTTAGGCAGATTCTTCAGGTATGACATCATGATTATTACTGAACATGGCTTAAGGAAGAGTGAGAATGACAGCTCAATATTTATATTCACTGGATTTTCAGTTGAAACAATGAGAGGAGCAAAGATGGGAGCAAGGTCAATGTCTGATTAAAGAACACAGCTGATAGAAGGGGTGATTTGTTAGAAGGAGCATGAAATGAGATCATATGGATTGATTTAAAGAATCAAGAAAGGATTTCAACATATACTCGCAGCAAGTCAGTTTAAGAAATATAGAAGAGTAGGCAAATTGCTGAGAAATGCAAAAACAATAGAGAATTAATAGCAGAGGATTTCAACTGCTCCATCATGAACAGGGCTAGAAACAGATTAAAAAGTATGGGGACACAGATTCTTAAAACATATTCTTAAAAACTTTGTTAACCTATACGCAGCAAGGCCAGCAAAAGAAGTAGACATTTAGAACTTCATTTTGGAGAATGAAGCTGGGCAGACAAAAGGGATACAAGTGGGAGAGTCTTTTAGTCATTGGAGTAAATAAGTTGTTTTAGCCTAGTTGTTTTATGACTAAATAAGTTGTTTTATGACTACGGATAGAATCAAGACTAAATGTTTTAATCAGAGAAAAGTCAATTTTATTGAGCTGAAAAGTGATTTGGCAGTAGTGGTTGACTGGAAAATAAATGTGTTAATGCCATGGGAGGCATTCAGGAGGAGATAGAGATGGTTCAGAACAAATATATTCCCACAAAGAAATGGGTTGGGACTCCCAAATCTAGAGATCTTAAGATGTCAAAGAGGAAAGTAAAGTGCAATAAAGGGAAACTTGGTTTAAATACCAGGAGCTCAATATTGCAGAAAGACTAGAGGAGTTTAGAAAGTTAAAGGGTGAAATTTAAAACAAAAACAAGCCAGGAATGCCAAGGCAGGATATGAAAAATACTAGCAAGTAAAATCAGAGTAAACCGTGGGCGGCACGGTGGCACAGTGGTTAGCACTGCTGCCTCACAGCGCCAGAGATCCGCGTTCAATTCCCGCCTCAGGCGACTGACTGTGTGGAGTTTGCATGTTCTCCCCGTGTCTGCGTGGGTTTCCTCTGGGTGCTCCGGTTTCCTCCCACAGTCCTAAAGATATGCAGGTCAGGTGAATTGGCCATGCTAAATTGCCCGTAGTGTTAGGTAAGGGATAGATGTAGGGGTATGAGTGGGTTGCGCTTCGGCGGGGCGGTGTGGACTTGTTGGGCCAAAGGGCCTGTTTCCACACTGTAAGTAATCTAATCTAATCTAAACCCAAAGTTGTTTATGAAAAGACATAAGTAGCAAGAGAATAACTAGGGAAATAGTGCAGCCTATAAAACAACAAAAAGGTAATTTATGTATAGTAATGGAGGAAATGGACATAGTGATGTGGTTTTGCTTCTATCCTGGTATTTTACCGGATATGGCAACAATTATGTTATCTCCAGTGACATATAAACTAGATGTGGTTGTTGTGATATTAAAAAATCAAACAGATTATTTATAATGAGATATCATATATACACATAACATTTCACAGGCACGTCAGTGTCTGTGCTAAAGTTAAATTATTAGATTACAGCAGAGAACAGCATGCTTTTAGTAGCTTCGAGAGTGTGTTGCTGGAAAAGCATAACAGGTCAGGCAGCATCCGAGGAGCAGGAGAGTCGATGTTTCGGGCAAAAGCCCTTTATCAGTAATGAGGCTGAGAGCCGAGGGGGTGGAGAGTGAAATGGGAGGGGGAGGGGATGGGGGGAAAGTAGCTGAGAGAGCGATAGGTGGATGGAGGTCGGGGTAATGGTGATAGGTCAGAGAGGAGGGTGGAACGAATAAGTGGGACAGGTAGGACAGATCATGAGGGCAGTGCCGAGTTGGAAGGTTGGATCTGGATAAGGTGGGGAGAGGGGAAATGAGGAAACTGATGAAATCCACATTTGATGCCATGGGCTTGGAGGGTCCTGAGATGGAAGATGCCATCATCTTCCATCTCAGGACCATGGGTTCTTCCTTCAGGCCTTGGGTCGTTAGGGAGTGACGATAGAGGAGGCCCAGGGCCTGCATGTCCTTGGCAGAGTGGAAGGGGGAGTTGAAGCGTTTGGCCACGGGGCAGTGGGGTTGGTTGGTGCGGATGTCCCGGAGATGTTCCGGTGTGCCCAATGTAGAGAGATAACGTTGGGAGCAACGGATACAGTATGTGTGGAAATGCAGGTGAAACTTTGCATCATCACATCATCCTCCGCCATTTCCGCCAACAAAAACGGACCCCACTACCAGAGATGTATTTCCCTCCCCACCCCTATCTGCCTTCCCTAAAGATTTTTTCCTCCGTGACTCACTCATCAGGTCCAAGCCCCCGACCAACCCACCTTCCCCTCCCGGTATCTTCCCCTGCCACCACAGGAATTGCAAAATCTGCGCCCACACCTCCCCTCACCTCTGTCCAAGGCCCCAAAGGAGTCTCCCACATCCATCTAAGTTTCACCTGCACTTTCACACATGTCGTTTACTGTGGTTTGTGGTCTCCTCTACATTGGGGAGACTTCCCCTGCCACCACAGGAATTGCAAAATCTGCGCCCACACCTCCCCCTCACCTCTGTCCAAGGCCCCAAAGGAATCTCCCACATCCATCTGAGTTTCACCTGCACTTTCACACATGTCGTTTACTGTGGTTTGTTGCTCCCAATGAGGTCTCCTCTACATTGGGGAGACAGGATGCCTACTCCACAGAGAGCTTCAAAGAACATCTCTGGGGCACCCGCACCAACCAACCCCAACGCTCCGTGGCCGAAACACTTTAACTCCCCCCCTCCCACTCCACCAAGGACATGCAGGTCCTGGGCCTCCTCCATCACCACACCCTAACCACCCGACACCTGGAGGAAGAACGCATCGTCTTCCGTCTCGGGACCCTCCAACCCCATGGCATCAATGTGGATTTCACCAGTTTCCTCATTTGCCCTCCCCTCACTTATCCCAGATCCAACCTTCCAACTCGGCACTACCTTCATGAACTGTCCTACCTGCCCACCTTTTTCCCATCTATCCGCTCCACCCTTCTCTCTGTCCTGTCATCATTATCCCCACCTCCATCCACCTATCACATTCTCAGCTACCTTCACCCCAGCCCCACCCCCTTGGCTCACAGTCTCATTCCTGATGAAGGGCTTTTGCCCGAAACTTCAACTCTTCTGCTCCTCAGATTCTGCCTGACCTGCTGTGCTTTTCCAGCACCACACTCTCGATTCTAATCTCCAGCATCTGCAGTCGTCACTTTCGCCTAGCTGCTTTTAGTAGCTTGTCATTCTTCAAGTGTTTGAGTTAAGAGGAAGTATGCAGTCTTTATACCCTTGGATTACATGATATGATGATGCCACAAGCGTGTCTCTTAAAGGTGCTGTATTAAATTGACTGTAGGGCATAATACATCTCCCCTTTCCAAAGATAAAAAATGATTCCAAACAGACATCGGTATGCCTTGTCAATTTGATAATTATTCAAACAGATGAAACCAAGCTTACAAGATTAACATATCAAACTTCTATGTAACACCTTAGAGATTTAACAACCTGCCATGATGTGGTGATAGTTTATCCATTTGAAGAGGAATGTGTTGTTCTCTGTTGTACTTGTTTCAGAACTTGGTTGTCTTGTTGCTACTGACATTCATCATCGTACAATTATCATTGTCAGGCTGTTCTTCCTTTTGCCATGCATGATTGCCGTACATTGGTCTGAGCTGCTTTCTGTTTCATCACAATGTCGCATTGTGATCAATAATTAATGCCTTTGTATGATATAGGCAGGTTGCATATTCTTTGGATTTAAGCCTGCATTCAGTCTAGTATATCAAGTTTATCAAAACGTTTTTCAGCAACAACCTTCTGCATACTCAAAGCAATCTGAAGGATTCTCCTTCCCATGCTATCAGTGTGGAGCAGAAGCAAGAGTAACACAAAGTGACAGGAGTCGCATCCCACTAATGATGCTGTCAGCTGCATGCTTGTAGAGCCACAGAGGGCCTCAAAGAATGAGCTCCATCTTCAAAGATTGTGTTTGCCTAAGACTGCATTGCACCTCTCAGCTCAAAGTGCTTTACAGCAATTAAGTAAGACTTCTAGTGTAATCACTATTATAATGTAGGGAAATGCGGTAGCCAATTTGCACATAACAATATGATAATGTCCAGACAATCTGTTTTGGTGATGAGGCCTTGGTATAACATGTCATCATCCAAAGCACCATATCTCTGAAAATGCAGGTCCCTTTCTGAAATGCACTAGTGAGAGTTGTAATTTCGGGGGACTTGAACCTACAACACTCTGACTCAGAAGCAGAAGTACCAACACTGAATTGGCAGACATCTGATGTTTTGTATTTGGCATAATGTATCTACCCACACAGAAAGCATGCAAACTGAAGGTGAAGCTGCCAGCATGCAAGAATATTGGAAATATAATCATCACTACTTAAATGTGTCCTTGTTATGTTAGGAGTTACAAGAATCAAATAGGGGAATCATATGCAATGCCACTCCTAACATGGTGACTCAGACTCTCTGAGAGCTGGAGGAAAGACTCTCCAAATAAACCGGAGCTTGTCGCTGGCTGAAAACAATTATGAAGGACAAACATTTCCAGTGTTTTTGAGTTTTTGTTGCCAAACTGATGGTTTGAAGTAAGGTTGGGGTGAATGACTTTACTGACCATTCTGGATTGGAAATCTTTTCTCTCAAGCTTGAGAACAAGTTGTTTTATGGTTTATTGAAAGTTGAAATGGCTTTCGATTGCTTGTTTTGTTAATTGAGTAGCTTTTGAAAAGCACTGGCTTTGAAATCATCTCTAAACACTAACTTATTAATTTGTAAAATAGATTGTGGGTGAAATATTAACTGAGTCATGTAGGATAATTAAAAATGATACAAACCCACTTATTGAATCATGTTTTTCTGATGATTTCTTTGAGTGTAATTTCTTCTAGGTTAAAGGGCTGTGCTTGTTTGTTTGTTATATCTTCTTATTTAGCCATCTTCGGTAAGGGCAACTTCTGACATCCTTTTCAGATTCGACCTCCTTTTCTTCACGCATGTCAATGCTTGCTGCCATGCTGTTTTGCGTTAGCCCTCAATTATTAGACTGTTCAGTCTGCCACAAGTGGTTGCAGAGTGATCCAAAATAACAATGTGCAGAAGGCCAAGATTTTAACTGAGGAAAGAGTACATATTGATAGATGTTGTTGCAAGGCCTCTTTAACAATCTTTCATAGTTATTGTTTTGATGATTTCTTTGGTTTTACGAGCAATTAAATAAAATATTTATATTTGTTTATTTTTCAAGTCCATTTTTCTATGAAATTAAGTAAAATCAAAGAAATCTTAGAGGGAAGCTTGATGGCTTAAAATTTTCAATCTTGTCTTTAAATTCCTCATGTTCTTCATTCCTTACCCTCCTGTCTTTAAATCTCTAGCTCAGAACCCTCAGATCTCTGCACTACTTCAAATTTGACCTCTTGGTGATCCCTGATTGAATCACTTCATGGTTTAGAGACATGCCTTCTGTTGTCTAGACCCTAAACTCTGGAAATCGACCCATATCTCTGTATTTCTTTCACCATTTTACAAATGTTCCTTAAAATCCACCTTTTTAAACAAGTTTGTTCTAAAATCTTCTTAAAAGTTTTATTTAATGACATTCATCTGAACTATCTTGGGACTTTTACTATGCTATAAATGCTACATCAATGCAAGTTATAGTTGCATTGTTTGTGTACTAAGTATGAAATACATCTAATATGCCTGTTGAAAAATCCAATTATTTAATTATTAGGTAGAGATAATAGAAAAGTAATTTAAGCATCGTAATAAACTACAGTAAAACAATGCAGTCAGTTTTTTAAAAAATTGATCCAAATGTATGAAAAATACAGGAAAATGCTCGAAGCTTTACATTCTGGTAGAAGATGACACATGAATGCCTAAATTTTTATGTCTTTTGTGTAGAGAATGTTATTCTCCCTTCTCTTATTAGCTACAGCACTGTGACACAATGTTATTTTTAAATCAACAAAACAAGAAATCAAAGTTTTGTGCAGGCTTGCTGATTATTGCTTTACTAGTGTATCAGTGATGAATGGGCCCCTGTATAGTTTGTTTAATAGATTGTAATGACAACCTGTGTTGCCTCGGGGGGGAAGGCAAGATTTGGTTATCCTAAGAGATTATTTCTACACAAGAACATTATCAGTCTTCATTTAAATTGCCAGATTATTTCTGCAACACGGACAAAAACAAAGAAAATTCAACTTTACAGAACAAGTTGTGATTAGAGCTTGAATTTTCTTCATTAGTTTTCTTTGTACATTTAGTTTTTTTCCTTTTCCTGATGCAGTTTAATGTAATCCTCAGAACTAATGAGCTTGCACAAGGTTGAAGTGAAGGAAGAAAGTAATTTACATTTTGTATTCGTCCCAGCTGATGGTAATACTGGATTGCAGAGTGAAACCTGGCTTAAGTATAATTATAATAAGTATAATTTTTAAAGTATAAGTATAATAAGTATAATTTTGCAGTTTGGTTACTCTGATGATTAATCACAGAATGTTTTCACACAATGCTAACAATGCTCTTTAACACAAGACACAGTTTATTGCACAAAGGGAATAAAAAGTTCTATAGGATCTTAACATAAGCAGGAAGAAAAAGTTTCAATCTGTTTCTTAGCAATATTCTTCACAAGTGCTCAATCCCAGTGAAGTGTCAACCTCCTATGTCAAGATTTCAATGTCTTACTTAATGGTTATTTCCTGTCTTAATGGCCCAGAAATTATTTTCCATTTCCAATGACCTAAACCTATTTTCAATTTTTGGCTTTCATTTTTTCAGTTTTGATAGCTTGTAAACCACACATCTGTTTTATCTCTACAATAACCTCCAAATTCCAAAACAATAAAAATACAGTACACACCTTTATCACAACTTGTGTAGCATCTTTTATAATGTGTTTATGTACCAAAATGCTTCAAAGCCATTAATTACCTGTACTTTTGAAGTGTAGTCACTTTTGCAACGTAGGAAATGTGGCAGCCAATTTGGATACATCGAGATTCCGCAGACAGAAATGCCATAATGACCACATAATCTTATTGTAAGATGAATCCTCATTACAGCTTATAATAGTGTGAGATCCATCTGGTGGAATTTCTGCCACCACCCTCTTTCCTAGTTGGAATCTATAGGATCTGCTTGGTCTTGTGGGATAAACCATTATGTAGACTAATGAAAGAGACTTTTGTCTTAAGAGTTGTAGTTTGTTGGTGCGATAGACATTGTTAATTAAACTTTGAGGGAGATGTTAGGTTTTATTCAATCAAAATACAAGATATTCCCTTAACCATGTCGCTGTGACATTAACACAATACGTGGTTCTGAATGCTGGTATTTTCTTGAAGGCTACAATTTTTTGTTTATGTGTGCTAAATTGTAATTTTCAGGAGCTCCTTTTATATTTTCACTAAATGGTAGTCACTTAGCAATAATAACTTTCCTATCTGTGTTGGGCTTACACATTTGAAGAATTTATCACTCTCCCAATAACCATCACTACTCCATTAAACTTAAAGCCACAACACACAAGGAAAATATTAATTTCCTAGATACCACAGTATTTAAATTGGCATGAGGTAACAAGCATACATTGGCAACAAATAAATATTTTCTAAAAAAAAACTGATGCATGTTTCAGTAAGACTACTGCTCATCCTTCTGAACTCTATGAATAAAGGCCTAATTGATAAGTCAACCCCATCATCCCAGTAATCAGGAGGGAAGAAAGTGAGGACTGCAGATGCTGGAGATCATAGTTGAGAAGGTGGTGCTGGAAGAGCACAGCAGGTCAGGTAGCATCAGAGGAGCAGGAGAATCAACGTTTGGACATAAGCCCTTCATCACGATTCCTCATGCACAAAACGTCAACTCTCCTGGTCCTCGGACACTGCCTGACCTGCTGTGCTTTTCCTCCACCACACACTCAATGCATCCCAGTAATCAACCAGGTGCAGATTTTGTACTGCCTTCAATGCCAGAATGTCCTTTCTTAAACACTGATCAAACCGGTGCACGCTATTCCAGGTGTGGCCTCCCATCACATTGTACAGTTGTAACAAGTCTTCCTGTTTTTAAACTTCAACCCCCGGGCAATAAAAACCAAAATTCCATTTGCCTCCTTAATTATTTGCTGCACCTGCATGCCAACTTTTTATGTTCCGGTACAAGAATACCCAGATCCATTTGTACTGCCCTTTTCTGGTATCTCTGACCATTTAAATAATAGTCTGCCTTTTGATTCTTCCTACCAAAGTGTATGACCTCGCTGTGATCGAGTGTTGTAAGAAAGGGAACATCAGAACTGCACTGCCACAGGCAGTTGATGGTGCTGACAGCATTAATGTGCACCTTGATCAGGATGTTGGCAACCATTCTGTTAATAGGCACATGTACAGTGCTTCTGGTAACATCGTTGCACTCGTAGCCCCATTCTCCGCCACATATGAGCTCAGCTAGCCAACCTGCTCTGGTGCCCAGCTCCATAAAAGCAACAGAAACATTCCAAACCAGAGAAATAGTTTAAACACAACACAATTAGTTCAGCAGTTGTTCAAATAGCTTTGAATTATGCCATGTTAGGGATGGTCCTAATTCCAATACATGAAGCAGCATCTGTCAGTCACATTACAAACACCATGATTGCCTGCATGATGAGTGTGCAGCAAATACAGCACTGTGAAAACTCATCCTCTACAATATCCTCTAGAAGAAGGAAATCTGCCATCCTAATCAAAGAGTCATAGAAATGTACAGCATGGAAACAGAACTTTCGGTCCAACTTGTCCACGCCGACAAGCGATCCCAACCCAATCTAGTCCCACCTGCCAGCACCCGGCCCATTTCCCTACAAACCCTTCCTATTCATATATCCATCCAAATGCTTCTTAAATGTTGCAATTGTATCAGCCTCCACCACATCCTCTGGCAGCTCATTCCATACACGTACCAACTTCTGCGTGAAAACGTTGCCCCTTAGGTATCTTTTATAACTTTCCCCTCTTACCCTAAACCTATGCATAAGGTCACCCCTCAGCCTCCAACGCTCCAGGAAAAACAACCCCAGCTTGTTCAGCCTCTCCTACAGCTCAAATCCTCCAACCCTGGCAACATCCTTGTAAATCTTTTCTGAATCCTTTCAAGTTTCACAACATCTTTCCGATAGGAAGGAGACCAGAATTGCATGCAATATTCCAACAGTGGCCTAAAAAATGTCATGTACAGCTTCAACATGACTTCCCAACTCCTGTACTCAATACTCTGACCACTAAAGGAAAGCATACCAAAAGCCTTCTTCACTATCCTATCTACCTGCGACTACACTTTCAAGGAGCACTCCGCAGTCTCTTTGTTCAGCAACACTCCCTAGGACCTTACCATTAAGTGTATAGGTCCTGCTAAGATTTGCTTTCCAAAAATGCAGCACCTCGCATTTATCTGAATTAAACGCCATCTGCCATTTCTCAGCCCATTGGCCCATCTGGTCAAGATCCTGTTGTAATCTGAGGTAACCCTCTTTGCTGTCCACTACACCTCCAATTTTGGTGTCATCTGCAAACTTACTAACTGTACCTCTTATGCTCATATCCTCTTTGTTACTTCTTCAAAAATCTCAATCAAGTTTGTGAGACATGATTTCCCACGAACAAAGCCATGTTGACTATCCCTAATCAGTCCTTGCCTTTCCAAATACATGTACATCTTGTCCCTCAGGATTCCCTCCAACAACTTGCCCACCACCGAGGTCAGGCTCACCATTCTATAGTTCCCTGCCTTGTCTTTACCGCCCTTCTTAAACAGTGGCACCAGGTTTGCCAACCTCCAGTCTTCCGGCACCTCACCTGTGACCAACTTGTCTGTAATTCTATATCCACAGCAATGTGGCTGACTCTTAACTGTCCTCTGAAAAGGCATACCATGCCACACAGTTCAAGGCCAATTAGGGACAGTCAACAAATGCTGGACTTGCCAATGATCCTGAGAAACACTGCAAAACGATAAAGCAATTCAAGACCAGTCCCAACACCTCACACTCTTTCCCAGAGATTTGACTTCTCCTGTTTCAACATGGGCGGCACGGTGGCACAGTGGTTAGCACTGCTGCCTCACAGCGCAAACGATAAAGCAATTCAAGACCAGTCCCAACACCTCACACTCTTTCCCAGAGATTTGACTTCTCCTGTTTCAACATTTTCCCTTAACAGATACAGTCATTCCTAGATCAACCACAACCTGTTCCAACAATCTTTGAAGACAAAGTTTCTTCAAGCGGCCAACTCAATTTCTTAGTAATTCTTTCATATTGAACACTATGTCTCTAATAAGTAGAATCCATGAAGTAGTGTTCAGGTGGTTCGATAATGAACAGAAGAGTCACAATGCCAGATATTGTCCTGCTGATAAAAGCTGAACATCTCCTGCAGTAATGTTTTGACTATAAAGTCATTTAAACTTCTTTTTTGGTTTCTGGAAGGAAAGCTCCATCACTTCCTGTGCTGCCAATTGAAAGATTCTATTTTACCACGTTCTTAAAGAGAACTAGTAGGTGTAATCCTGGAAGTGATATCCCAACACCTTAAGATTGGCTGCAAGCTTACAGAGGCCACTTCACAGGTTTCTTGGCTACTTTCCTTGCCGTGGAATGCAGTGTGAACCCATGTACATAGTGAGGGACTCAATAGATAGTGAAATGGGGAAAATATAAAGTGCTGTTATTTTCGGCTGACTTCTAAATGCATGGAATTAGAGCACAATGTAGAGAATATGCACTACAAATAACTAATTACTGAAGGGACTTGTAATAATGAACTTACTGATGATGATGAAGGTTAAAGCCTGGAAATATTGGACTTTTGGTTGAACTTATGAGAAAAGTTTGAAGAGGGTTTTGCTGTCTAGAAAACAGCAGGATGAGGGCCATCTGATTGAGGTTTATAAATTATAAGAGGTTACCAGGTTGAATGTATAAAAAAAGTTCCACTTTTGAGGAAGTCGAAAACTAGGGTCCAAAATACAAGATTGTCATCAATAAATCCAATATAGATTTCAGAAGAAATTCCTTTGCTCTGAATGGTTAGATTGTGGAACTCTCTATCTGAGTTTCTGGCAGAAAGAAAAAACAAAAATCTGCATAATACTAGGCTAAATAAGGACACATAGCTGGAAATGCTAGTGGGATGGGAAGTGGCTCTTGTGGATACAATATACAACAGTTGAGCTAAATGGCTGGCTTCTGAGCTGTAAGCTCTTTGTGATTCTATACTGTTCTGCGTAATCTTTTAAAAGGGTTTTATGGCCCTTGAGGAAGGAAACTCATGCTCAGCAGGAAAGCTGCAACATAAGTAGTGTGTCAATGTTAAATCATAGAGTGCACACATAAGGTTAGTTGTGCATGCTCTCCAGACTGAGTTACAAAGGGTCATTTTGGATGCATTTGTGCAAGCATTTGAAATTGACCTATTTCTGCTCCCAGGTCCTCTGTTTTTATGTCCTATGTTCCTTTTTTCTGTGAGCTTTCTGATTTGATTCATTAAATTTGGTCTGCTTAGCACTTCAGTTTGTTATGGCCAAATCAAAAAAAATTTGGTAAGATCTTATCGAACAACAGGGATATTATATTAGCATGTGTTTCAATGCCCAGACATTATTCAATTTATCCAAAGGTGAAACATGGTGTCGGGAATGGTGCAGCTGAGAATGTGTAACAGAGCCAGCCACAACAAACAGCAAGGAAAACAAAGCAGTCTGCAACTTTGAGTGACTGGGTGTGTCAAACTCGTTGTGCATTTTCCAATCTTTGCTGTTGTGAAATGAAAAGAGATAAAAGACAGAATTTACAAATTTGTTTCCACTCTGAATAGTAAGCCGACAAAATTAATAGCAACCCTGCTATCAGTACTAGGAAAAGGGTGCTTCAAGCTATAGTGCAGCCTAGGTGTCACTGAGCACTAGAAAAGCCAGATGGCGGGAATGGGAAGGCATTGAAAACATCTTTGAATCTCTTGTAATGTTACTTATGAACGTTATATGTTCAATATTCGAGTTCAGGGGAGACAGAGCCTTTTAATTAGTATGTAACCACACTAGTACATTAAGCCAAATCTTTATGAATTTGGACATGTGAAAGTTGATTTCATCAGAAATTGAATTGTCTTAGAAATAAGAGATAAGTTGTGAAAGCACATCTGCTGAGAGAGGAGAAAAGTATTCTCAAAAAAGTTATTAATATGTGCATTAGCTCTGGGGTAGTTAATCTCAGCTAGAGTATATTAAGGGAGAACATGCAAGGCTTTACATTATGCTGAGAGACATTCCAGTCCAAACAAAACCACATATTAAGAAAAAAAATTGCAGAAAAGCCAGCATAAATCAAGGCCAGAGTACAACATGTAAATATTGTGAATGATATCACAACAAAGAAAGGAGGTATATTAAACATAGTGAAGTAGAGCTGTACTTGGAAGAATCTGAATTACTTTGTGTGTAAGTGTTTCGCTAGGCACAAACAAAGCCTATAAAGATTGCTGTTGGAGAGATGTCAACCAATGATTCTGACAAATCACTCTACACTATACAATAGGTTGGCACTGTCCGCTAATAAAGTGACAAATGGGTTGTCACTGCTAGAATGATGACTGCAGAAAAAGAGCATCAAATAAATATGAAGTGTTAGATCGAGCTTTGTGCAATATCATGAGCTTTGCAGATTTGTGCAAAGTGGCTTGCGATAGTAACCCAAGAATGAAATCCTCAAAAATAAGGCTGAAGCTATATGAAGCTAAGAGAACAAATTATGTTGCGAGTCAAATGCAATGGGAAAATTGAAGATCAGAGTTCCAGATAGTAGACCTTGTCTGAAGCAAGTCTAACACGTGGTCTGTCAACCCTAAACTTCCAAAAAGGATTTACAGCATTTCACTTATGACTAAGTCATTGACTGCAGAACAAATCCTAAGATATTACTAATAAGTCGTGGATGTTTTCTTGGTGAATATCATTTTGAAGTGGATGAGAGTATGAGACCAATGTGGCATTTGCTGAGGAAAGTTCCAGCTGTCCTCCAGTCCAGCTCAAAGAAAAGATAGAAATGCTGAAAAACAAGGCAGTAATCAAGAAAATAACAACACCTACAGACTGGGTTAGCAGCATGATAGCAGTGAAAAGAACGGTTAAACTGAGAACATGGATTCAAAGCGCCACAATAAAGTTTTGAAGAGATCTAACTACCCCATGAATTATTGAAGAAATATAGGGGGAAGTGGTGGCATAGTGTAATGTCACTGGGCTAGTAATCCAGAACCCCAGGCTAATATTCTGGAGACATGAATTCCAATCCCACAATGGCACTTTGGTGAAATTTGAATTAAAACAAATCTGGAATAAAACCCTGGCCCAACAGGGACCTTGTAACCATTTTCAATTGTCATTAGTGGGCCAGATGGTTTGTTTCAATATTCATCAGGGTGGGAAATCTGCAGTCCTTATTTGGTCTGACCTACATGTGACTCCTGACCCAAATTGATTGGGTTGATTTTTAACTGTCCTCTGGGCAATTAGGGATGGGTCATAAATGCTGGACCAGCCAGTGATGCTGTCATCCCACGAATGAGTAAAAATAAATTTGTCATGAAAAAATTAATTATCCGTGATGTGAAGGATAGTTACTGGCAAGTGAGGCTGGGGGAAGCAGTAATTTTCTAATTATGTTCAGGATACCATTCGGGAGATAGGAATGGTCACACATGATGTTGGCATTTCCACTGCCCCAAAAGAGTGTCAATGTAGACAGCATGAGATAGTCTGTAATCTTTTTGGAGTAGTAGCTATTGTGGATGATCTGCTAGTCTATGGATATGGAGACATAATGGAAGAAGCCATTAAAAACTGCCATCAGAATCTTGCATGATTGCTAGAGACAGCTTGCCAGATAAACCTGTAGTGGAACAAGGAAAAGATGTAATTGAAGATTGCTGAGGTCAAAAAAGATTATGTACTGATAGCAAAAAGACTTCACTCAAATGCTGACAAGGTGAGAGCTGTAGCGAAACGTAATGACCAACAAATGTAAAAGCAATGCAATGATTTGTTAGATTGGTGAACTATTTCACAAAGGTCTTGTCATGTTTGTCATCAGAATGTGATCCTCTATGCAAGCTCATTGGGGAAAATGTGCACTGGCGTTGGGTCACAGAACAAGAAGCAGCTTTTATTAGAATCAAATGATGGCAACGCCAGTGCTAAGATACAATGATGTCAGTGGGAAATCATGTCTCACAAACTTGATTGAGTTTTTTGAAGAAGTAACAAAGAGGATTGATGAGGGCAGAGAGGTAGACGTGATTTATATGGACCTCAGTAAGGTTTTCGACAAGTTTCCCATGGGACACTGGTCAGCAAGCTTGGATGTCATGAATACAGGGGAGAACTAGACATTTGGATACAGAACTGGCTCAAAGATAGAAGTCAGAGGGTGGTGGTGAAGAGTTGTTTTCAGATTGGAGGGCTGTGACCAGTGGAATGCCACAAGGATCAGTGCTGGGTCCACTACTCTTTGTCATGTATATAAATTATTTGGATGTGAGCATGAGAGGTATGGTTAATAAGTTTGCAGATGACATATGTCTCACAAACTTGATTGAGTTTTTTGAAGAAGTAACAAAGAGGATTGATGAGGGCAGAGAGGTAGACGTGATTTATATGGACCTCAGTAAGGTTTTCGACAAGTTTCCCATGGGACACTGGTCAGCAAGCTTGGATGTCATGAATACAGGGAGAACTAGACATTTGGATACAGAACTGGCTCAAAGATAGAAGTCAGAGGGTGGTGGTGAAGAGTTGTTTTTCAGATTGGAGGGCTGTGACCAGTGGAATGCCACAAGGATCAGTGCTGGGTCCACTACTCTTTGTCATGTATATAAATTATTTGGATGTGAGCATGAGAGGTATGGTTAATAAGTTTGCAGATGACATCAAAATTGGAGATGTAGTGGACAGCAAAGAAGGTTACCTCAGATTGCAACGCGATATTGATCAGATGAGCCAATGGGCTGAGGAGTGGCAGATAGAGTTAATTTAGATAAATGCGAGGTGCTGTATTTTGGGGAAGTTAAACTTAGAGGACCTATACACTTAATGGTAAGGTCCTAGGAAGTGGTGGTGAACAAAGAGATCTTGGAGTGCAGGTTCATAGCTCCATGAAAGTAGAGTCGCAGATAGATAGGGTAATGAAGAAGGCGTTTGGTATACTTTCCTTTATTGGTCAGAGTATTGAGTATAGGAATTGGGAGGTCATGTTGCGGCTGAACAGGACATTGGTTAGGCCACTGTTGGAATATTGTGTGCGATTCTAGTCTTCCTATTGGAAGGATATTGTGAAACTTGAAAGGGTTCAGAAAAGATTTACAAGGAATTGGGAGGTCATGTTGCGGCTGAACAGGACATTGGTTAGGCCACTGTTGGAATATTGTGTGCGATTCTAGTCTCCTTCCTATTGGAAGGATATTGTGAAACTTGAAAGGGTTCAGAAAAGATTTACAAGAATGTTGGAAGATTGGGCTATAGGGAGAGGTGTAATAGGCTGAGGTTGTTTTCCCTGGAGCATCGGAGGCTGAAGGGTGACCTCATTGAGGTTTATAAAATCATTAGAGGCATGAATAGGATAAATAGGCAAAATCTTTTCCCAGTGGTGGGTGAGTCCAGAACTAGAGGGCATAGGTTTAGGGTGAGAGGGGAAAGATATAAAAGAGACCTAAGGGGCAACTTTTTCACAGAGTGCGTGTGTGGAATGGGCTGCATGAGGAAGCTGGTGGAGGCTGGTACAATTGCAACATTTAAAAGGCATCTGGATGGGTAAATGAATAGGAAGAGTTTGGAGGGATATGGGCTTGGTGCTGGCAGGTGAGATTAGGTTGGGTTGGGATATCTGGTCGGTATGGACAAGCTGGTCTGAAGGGCCTGTTTCCATGCTGTACATCTCTATGACTCTGGAGCAACACTAATGCAGCAAGGACAGCCAATTGTATTTGCATGCAGTGCGCTAATGCAAATTGAATGATGTTACAGTAGAGAAAGATTGTTGTCCATTGTCTTTATTTGTGAGCATTTTAATCAGTACCTGTTTAGGAAAGACAAAGTGACAGTGAAGGTGCCCACAAGCCACTTAAAATTTTCTGAAACTACCTCCACCTGCTCCAAAATGTCTACACAGAATGTTACTTTCCTTTTCAGAGGAATCATTTGGATGTGGCATACAAACAAGTGAACAGTGGTACACTGTTGACATGCTGTGAAGAGTACCAACCCTGTGAAGAAAGTTTTTGAGGATGCTAAGATTGTGTAAACTTTTACAGATTCATCAAAAAACAATAGTTTTACTTTCTTTGGAAGTCATTGACCCTGCAGAGACATTGAATGTGAAAGACTTGCTCAAATCAAACTATGCCAGAAGGTGCAATTCTCCTAGTGCTATAAGAAGTAGTGATGAAAGGATGGCTTGAAAGTATGAAGGGCACATCTCTTTCTGTAAGAAAGTACTGGGCAAACAGAGAGGATGCATTAACCCAAGATGGCATCCTGCACAATGGAAATTGTCATTATTCCTAAGGAAGTACTGACAGGGATAGTGAAGTGTCTTCATAGAAGCCATCAAAGAATCTGAGAAGGCAAGAAAAATGCTCTTCAGTACAAACAAGAGTAATGAGATTAAGGTTCACATCAGCTCATACTGAATACTAACTAATAATAAATAAAAATACCAAGAAACTTATAATGCTCCCTCAGAAGCCACCAGGGATGTCGGACATCTCAGACAGACCATGGATGCAGATTGGAGTATGTCTCTTCACTCCTATTACTCTAATCACTGATTATCTTGTTATTGTCAACTATTATTTTTGCTACTGAGTTAGACTAACTAACATCAACAACAGCAATGTGATTGTAGAATATCTGAAAATATACTTCATTCATTAGGGCATTTCAGATAATATAATGAGTGAAACTGACCCTTAAGTTGTGAATGAAGCATTCAGCCACTTATTGAAGGGCTGTAAAATGCAACACCTTGCATCATCTCCATGCAATTCCAATCAAATAGAAAGGATGAAGCAGCAGCGAATTTCAACAAAGGATCATAAATCAGGCAAGTTCAACACAGACTTACTTATACAAGGCAATCATTGAGTGGAAAAGTACACCTATTGGAGGCATTCCAAAAGTTTAGTCCACAGAATTGTCACCTTATATCCAAACTACACTTCCAATAGCAAAAAAACTAGTGAAGCCAAAATTTGTAACAGGTGTGAGTGACAAAATCAAGGTCGAAATACAGAAAGCCAAATTTTGTTCTGAAAACTGTCAAGTTATTGTGGGAGAAAGTGAGGACTGGAGATGCTGGAGATCAGAGCTGAAAATGTGTTGCTGGAAAAGCGCAGCAGGTCAGGCAGGAGAATCGACATTTTGGGCATGAGCCCTTCTTCATCTCCTGCTCCTTGGATGCTGCCTGACCTGCTGCGCTTTTCCAGCAACACATTTTCAAGTTATTGTGGGACCTGAGCAATGGATCAATGGAAAATGTTCAATAGTCTCACAAAAGTTAACCTACATAGCAACGTAGGACCTGCAATGAGCTATTGCCACCTTGATTGTATGTGGTGAACATGATCAACCAGATATATTGCCACAACTGCAGACATGGTAATGGAGAAGCTGTGCCTTCACTACAGGAAGCTGACTACTAAGATATGATACCATCATCTGCATAAAGTAAAGAATGACATCAATCCCCGAGTAGCAGCGTTTCCTAGCAACAGAAATGGATCAGCAACAGCATTGACTACAACAGGGGCTTCATATCAGGGACAACACTGCCTGGAAAAGGAAGATCATCAGAGGAATGAGCAGACACCAGATGAACAGTTCATGATAATGCTCATGAATGCCATTAGACCTACACAATTTAAAGGTGATGAATCCAATGTATGTGCACAGATAGATAAAAGTAAATCTGACTAAAACTAACAGACCATTTTATTAATGAATGATATTTTTTGTGACCAGGTAACTTGCATAATTTAGAACTGCCAATGCTAATGTGAGCAATTTTTTTAATGAGAAGAATGATGTTTGGAGAAATACAGTTGCACTATCCTGGCTTTCTGTAATCATATGACCTCTCCATCATACCTAAATACCTTTCTGCTCAGTCTGTGCCAGCCATTAACTACATCAATTGAAAAAATGAAGGAGAAATATGTCCACGTAGAGCTGTTTCTTGCAGTGCTACAAAGATTATGTTGATGTCCCAGGATATGTAGTACTAAGGCTGCTATCTTTAAACAGCACTGCTTGGATTAGAGTCAAAAGAGTTGTACAGCATTGAACCAGACCTTTTGGTCCAATTAGTCCATGCCAGCCATGTTCCCAAGCTAAACTAGTCCCACTTTCTTGCTTTTGGCCCATATCCTTCCAAACCTTTCCTGTTCATGTGTATCTCCAAATGTCTTTTAAATGTTGTAACTGTACCTGAATCCACCACTTCCTTTGACAGTTCATTCCATACACAAACCACCCTCTGTGCAAAGAAAAATTGCATCTCATGTCCTTTTTAAAACTTTCTCCTCTCACCTTAAAAATTATACCCCCTAGTTTTGAACTTCCCTCCCCTAGGAAAAGACCTTTGCTATTCACTTTACCTATAAACCTCCTATCTCCAGTGAAAAAGCCCCAGCCTAACCAGCCTGTTTTTATAAGCCTAATCCCCATTCCTAGCAACATGCTGGAAAATCTTTACTAAACCTCTTCCAATTTAATGATATCCTTCCTACAGCAGGGCAAGCAGAATTGCACACAATACTCCAGAAAAGGCCTCACTGTACAACTGCAATATGATGTCCCAACTCTTATATCCAAAGCAAATTCCTGATCCTCGGATGCTGTCTGACCTGCTGTGCTTTTCCAGCACCACACGCTCGACTCTAATCTCCAGCATCTGTATTCCTCACTTTTGTCCTATACTCAAAGGTCCAAGCAACGAAGGCAAGCATGCTAAATGTTTTCGTAGCCACCCTGTCTACCTGTGACACAAACTTCAACGAATTATGTACCTGAATTGTTCAGTCTTTCTGTTCTACAACACCACCCAAGGCCCTACCACTCATTGGCCTGCCCTTGTTTATTTTACTCAAGTGTAATACCTTGCATTTTTCCAAATTAAACTCCATCTGCTACTGCTCAGCCTCAATTGACTCAATTGATAAAGATTACTTTGTAATTTTAGATAACTTTCTTCACTGTCCACGATATCACCAATTTTGGTATCATCTGCAAACATAGTAACCATGCCTCCTATATTCTCATCGAAATCGTTTACATAAATGACAAACAAAAGTGGACCCAGTACCAATCACTGTGGAACACTGCTAGTCACAGGCTTCCAGCCAAATAAACAACCCTTACCACCACCCTCTTGTTCAGCTAGTGATGGTGGCATGGTCTTTCCCTTGCAAATCAGGGTAAACCTGCATTGAGTGGTTCTGAATTTCTCCCATATTGAGTTTTTAATGGGCTTTGTTCTGATAAATGGCATGATATATTTGTTGCTGATTCTATCTTTGTCAACAGTTTGACCAATTAGCCAAGCTACACCAGGCTGTGAAGTGACATGTTATTGCATAATTATTTATTCCTTGAAATATGATCATTTTGTTGAAGGCTGTTGAACAATGTTGGCATTAGTGGGATGATTATGGTTAATGACAAAACTGATTTATTTTTTGGAACATCAGATCTTCCAACACAGTATAAACAGGATGACTTTGGTGATAGGACTGCATAGTTTTCCTTATGCAACACAAAAGTCCATACGTAAGATAATAAATAACAATAATAGGTGCCTTGAGCATTTTAATGTGTAATGATAGAGTCATGCACCTAGGTCAAAGGATCTTCCAAACTATTGGAAGATAGCCATTGATCACACCTATATTTAAAAGAGATTGGGAATCGTGAGATTGGGAATTCTTGTTTGGTGTTGCAATAGGCAAATATAGCTATGCACATGCAATACATGAACCATGTTCCAACATCCTTAGCCAGGCTAGGCTTTCAAATCTTTAATTTTGATTGACAGGGGAGTCACGGGTTATGGGAGACAAACATGAATTAAAAGTCACCTTGATCTTATTAATTGGCTTGAGAGGCTAAGTGATCTACTCCTATTTCGTATGTTCCCATGTTCTCAGCCCAATGTTAATATACTGCTGCATATTCAGGATTACATCATGATTAGCAGTATAAAGTAGTAAAAAGAATGATTTATAATTCATCACAAAGTGAGAGAGATTAAACTTCTGAACTCTAGTCTACATTACTGAATAAGTAGGTTGTTCTAGTAGGTTTTGGTGTGGATTACAGTGAGCTGAATGGTCTTGGTTTTCATAACTCTTGAGATAGGAGATGATAAAATACAGTGGATGAAGAACTTTGTCACAGTGAGTTGTTATACTAATAGTAAAATATTTCTGACTCCTGGTATCAGAGGAATTATCTATTCAAGATCTTCCTGGGTCATTTCATTTGCATGTACATTGGAACCACTGATTAAACAGCAATACTTGTGTATGTAACCCTAAGATGAGTTGTTTCTGCTGGCTGTGGAAACTTAAACACAGGAACACAGGCTCACAATACAGAGATGGTTATTTCGGATGGACATGTGGGGATATTTCTTTGCATAAAGCGTTGTAAATTTTTGAAATTCTCTATCCTGGGGAGTTATTCATGCTTGGCCATTGAGTATTTAAGGCTGAGTTAGACAATTGTTTGTTTCTCAAGTGAATCAAGGAATTTGGGGAGTGGGCAGGAAAGCATATTTTAAAGCAACCATGATCATACTGGATAATGGAACAGATCCAATAGGCATTCCTGAGTATTCCTGCTCCAGCTACTTGGGTTCTTGCATTTTGATGTAATGCCACTTAATGAACATCACTCAACTATTGGACTTTGTTCAACTTACTCAACATTTTACAGGAGGAATTGGGACATGACATCTCCACCATCTAAATTTCACACCGTTTCAAGAGAAAGCAATTCCATTTTGGAAGGTTTGGCAGTGAGGTAATATCACTGGGCTCATATTTCAGAGACCCAGGCTAATACTTTGGGGAATTGAGTTCAAATCTCACCACAGCAGATAGTGAAATTTGAAATTAAAAGCTAGACGAGTAGTGACCTTGAAACCATTATTTACTGTCATAAAAAAAACATCCTATTCAGAAATGCCTCTTAGGGAAGGAAATCAATATCCTTACTTCACCCAGCTCACTAATGCTTTCAAACCCACAACAATGCAGTTGACTCTTGACTTCTCCATGAAATAGTTAAGAAAGCCACCGAGTTGTACCAAATCACTACAGGAAAGTCAAGAAGGAAGGCAACATGATGGACTACCAGTATAACCTAGGCACTGGAAATGACAATGGTAAACAGTCACTATTGTCCCTGTGAAGTCCTCCTTACTAACATCTAGCATTTGGTACCAAAATTGGGGAAACTATCCCACAGATATTGCCATACTCAGAAAATAATATTTACAGACAATGTCCCAGCAACCACCATTACCATTTCTGGATATGCCCAGTCGCAGAATAGATTCATTAGAGGCAGCAGTACCTTGGGAGTCTTCAACATTGAATTTGGATTGCACAAAGTCTCAGTGAATCAGGTCAAGTATAAGCAAGGGAACCTCCTGCTAATTACCACTAACCACTACAGCCTTTGTTCAAATTTGGACAAAAGAGATGAACTTTAAATGTACAGTGACAGTGTAATATTAGTAAAACAGTATCAGTGGTATTTAGGGGGGAAAACTCCCTACTATTTGGAATTGTACCTAGCATAAAGAAAAATGGTTATCATTGTTGAAATGCAATCACCTGAGTACTATGATATCTTTGCCGAAAGTCCTTGGTGGTTTCTTAGGCCCATCAATCTTCAGTTGCTTCATCGATGACTTTTCCTCCACCATAAGGTCAGAACTCGGGATGTTTGCTGAAGATTGCACAATGTTCAGCATCATTCGTAGTTTGGAAAATAAAGAGCATGAAAGCATGGAAAGGGTTAAAACATGAAGACCACTAGCGATCTGTTGCAAGGGGTCTGTGGAATGCTACACTAGTCAAAAGGTCACTATAGCAGGATGAAATAACAGTCAGTAAAGTCAGTGTCGCCTGCTAGATATCATCATAGCAGGATTGGGACAGGTTTTAACAATAACTGTTCGGGACATGACATTAAATATCTAACTAATAGTTAGTAGAGTCAGCCTGATTGAGACCTTTGACAATAAATATTTAATCAGTAGTTAGTAGAGTCAGCTTGAGACAGGAGATCATTGTAGTAGGTGGGGTAGCTAAATATCTAATCATGACAGGTTAGTCTGGGATGGAAGATCATTGTAGCAGAGCTGACACTAAATATCTAATTGTGACATTAGAATAACATTAAGTAGAATGTAGGAAAACCCATAGTGGCAGAACTAGAGAGATACTAGGAATTAACATCATTGGTTTATTGTATAGCTGGAATGAGGTAAATTTGATTAACACAGTTTGACATGCTGATAATCTGACAAAAACATGATTAAAAAAAAGGTATGAAGAGCCACAGACCCTGAGTTTTGGGGGCATTCAAGAATTTGCTTTCTGAGTGTCACGGTTTTTTGTTTGCAAATAAAAGACCTACTCCTTGAAGAACTCTCTGCGTCTCCTGGTGATTCTCTACATTTTCTCTACAACAGTAGCTTCTCAGATACTAAAGCAACCTATATTCTTATGTAGCAAATCTTGGGCAAAGTTCATGCGCTGATAAGTGGCAAATAATGTTCATACTGCACAAGTGCCAGGCAGTAACTATCTCCAACTGGAGAGAATCTACTACCTCCCCTTGACTCTTAATGGCATTACCATTGCTGAGTGACCCACAGTCAACATCTTGGGATGACCATTGACAAGAACCCTAACTGGACCAGCCATACAAATACAGTAACTAAAAATGCAGGTCAAAGACCATATGACGTAGGAGCAGAAATTAGGCCATTCCACCCATTGGATCTGTTCTGCCATTCGACCAAGGCTGGAAAGTCTGTGGTGAGTGAATCACTTGCTGTTTATGCCTCTCCACCTTATAGAAAGCACAATTAAGATGACTATGATAAATATGCTTCACTTACCTGGATGGGTACAGCTAAAGCAGCATTCGTGAAGTTCAACAACATCCAACGTCCTTGAATGACACCCAATTCACCACCTTCACATTCACTCCTTTCACCACCGTGTAGAGTAGCAACAATATGTACTATCTACAAGATCCATTGCAACAACTCACCAAGGCTACTTTGACAACACCTTCCAAACCTGCAGCCTTTACTGCCTAGAAGGACAAAGGAAACAGATGCATGGAAAGATTATTGCGTATGTTACCCTTCAAACCATGCACCATCCTGACTTTGAACTAGATTGCCCTTCATTTACTGTCGCTGGGTCAAAGTCCTGGAACTTTGTCCCTGATTGCACTGAGAAGGAATCTACACCAGAAGGACTGCAGCAGTTCAAGAAGGCAGCATACCACCACCTTCTATGGGGCAATAGATGCTGACCCAGTGTGAACTTTTTTTTAATATGCCACTGTTACTCTGCCACCCACTAAAATGTTCTTGTTTATCTTTCCAGTGTTTCCAAGGGCATACAGAATCTATTTGTTAACAACAGTTTTCTGGCACTTAGTGGTGAACTACCTACCTTAAATTTTTCTGGTTTCCCCAGATGCAGTAAGAGTATTTTGCAGCTATGGAAACTACGTGCCTTACTGGAAAATTGAGACACATTAATTTTTTTTTGCAGGCTCCAAAACTAACTAACCAACTTTAAAAGCTCAAAATTCAGCATTCCCACATGTTGAGCCACAGGTTAATGCAGTTATTTAGAAAATGAAGTCAAATCCCTCATTACTTCAGAATCTGTGGATATCAGTAAAGCTGGCATCAAGCACAAACTCTTCCTCTGACATAAGTACCTGGATAAGCAGGTTGCCTGATCTTAATGAAACATGAGACAAAAGCAGATAACCTATATGCATTACTTAATGTCTATTTTTGAGAAAATGTAAGCATCTATTATAAAGATTTAATGCAGAGTGTGATGTATAGTGTATAGAAATTTATAGTGTGATCAAGTAGAGTCAGCTTGGGTTCATAAAGGGGACATCATGTCTAATAAATTTATTAGAATACTTTGTGCAAGTAACAAGAAGAATAGATAAAGCGGAAGATGTGGATGCAATACATTTGGATTTTCAGAAGACAATTGATAAGGTATTTTGCTTTAGGCCTACTTAATCAGATAAGAACCCATGATGTTGCAAGTAATGTGTTAGCATGTATAGTAGATTGGCTAATTAATAAAAGATACAGAGTTGAGATTAAAGGGGGCATTTTCAGGACAGCAACCTGTAATAAGTGAAGTGCCACAGGTCTCTGTGCAGGAGCCACAATTACTTACAATATGTATTAATGACTTGGATGAGGAAAGTGAATGTACCGTAGCCAAGTTTGAGGATGACACAAAAATAGTTGAGAGGGCAAGCAGCGAGGATGACACAAAGTGTCTGCAGAAAGATATAGACAGGTTAAGGGAGTGGGCAAAAATTTGGCAGATGGAATATAATGTGGGGAAATATGAAGTAATGCACTCTGGTAGGAAGAATAGAGGCACTGAATATTATGTAAATGGAGAAGGATTACAGAAAACTGCAGTGATTGAGCAAGACTAGGCCTGTATTTGGAATTTAGAAAAGAGGTGACCTTATTGAAACATATGCTTGGAGGACTTCACAGGGTAGATGCAAAAAAGTTGTTTTCACCTTGTGGGGGAGTCCAGGACCAGAGGCCATAATCTCAGAATAAGGGCCTGCACATTTAAGACAGAAATGAGGAAGAATTACTTCTCTCAGAACATGGTGAAGTTTTTGCCACCGAGGGCTGTTGAGGCTGGGTCAAGATTGGGGTAGACAGATTTTTAATTAATTAGGTAATCAAAGGTTATGAGGAACAGGCAGGAAAGTGAAGTTGATGATTTTCAGATCAGCCACAATCTCAGATTCAATGGGCTAAATGGTTTACTTCTGTCTGTATATCATATGATCTTATTTCACACACCATGAACCCTGTGATCAGGCATTGTGTCAAAGTGAAATATCTTAGGATAGACAAATAAAAGAAGAAAAAAATAGTTCTTGTAATCCAATTTTGTGTGTTTTTACCTTACAGTGAAAACCAGAGAATTGACTTCACACACACAAATGAACAAATGTTGCTTTTATTTGTTAATTTGGTCTCTATCTATTTCGTCTACAAAGCTCACAGTATAATTTGAACCATTGAGTTGAGTTGACACTTCTCAATGTTATCATTGTTCTTTTGGTACTTACATTTTTTAGATTGTTTAGATTATAGACCAGAAATTCACTGGCCTACCAAACCTAACATATGTCGAGCAAGAGCTGTCCAAAAATGCATTTTTGGCTAAGGTGGCTGGCCTTGGTGGCTGCAGTTGATTTGGGATGATTTAATGAGTTGAGAATGTAGTGCTGGAAAAGCACAGCAGGTCAGGCAGCATCCAAGAAGCAGGAGAATCGACGTTTCGGGCATAAGCCCTTCCAGCACTACACTCTCGACTCTCGGCTCCAGCATCTGCAGTCCTCACTTTCTCCTAGATGATTCCATGAGGTCAGAATAATTTATTCCATCCCACCAGTATTCACCAAAACCTCATTTCCTGCCTAGCTAGCCATGGATCGCCCTCACGCTCACCCCATCCATCCCATGATCAGATTACTCCTCCTGTCATCCTGTTCTCTGCTCCAGCCATTCTCACAAGGCGCTGTTGTATGTTTTGTCTCCAATTGCCCAGTCAAGCCCACCAGTTGTTCCCCATTCTCTCATTCTCATGCCTCAAACAATTAATTGTACCCTGTTCTCCTGCTGCTAATACATTAGGCCCCCCTCTTCTATCCTCCATCAGTTACTGATGGCCTCCCTCCGCCCGCCCCCATTCATTGCTAACCCCTGTCAGATACTGATCATCCATCTAACCCACCAGGTACGCAGTCAACCCAGCAGCCACTGCTAACTCCCAGCTGACTGCTTCACATATCCCCATTTCAGACTTAACTAAAGGCTGCCTTGACACAAGAAATAGCTGAATCTTTCATTGCATTTCACTGGCAACTTTGCATGGTTCACCTACACAATGAAAATGTGCTCAATATAATGGAGTTTCGAACCTCACTATTTAATGGTGACATTAGTCTGTCCACCCTTTAAATGGGCATAAGCAAATTTTGGGACTGTAATGTTTAAGACCTTCCCTCATAACCGAGGTCTGATCTGATGACACTTGGTATCAATTGGAGCATTGGCGAATAGCCCTGTGGTGAATCTGAAAGATATCCTGAGTCAAATCTGACTGATGCTGGATCTTGTCATAGATATCTCCAGACCTCTATTTTGGAACATAAAGTGACAAATTTAAGAATGCACACCCTAACAGGGAAGTGGCGACATCCTTTAAGAGCTCTTACTGAGAGATGTTACCACACTTACCATGGAGTTTTCAGTCCATGCTTGCAATTTCCTGATCCATGCAGCCATTGAAGAAAGCTCTGCTACGAGAGTGCACAATTCTAAAGTTGTCTCCTTAATATCCAGAATAAAATTGATCTGATACCTTCTTCAAGAATGAGTTTCCTCAGCAATATACAGTCAATGAAATACCCACTTCTAAAATTTCATACTTAGCATAAGGCAACACTGGCTATTCCAGCACATGCTGTGCAAACATATACAAATAGGTCCTTGAGATGGTGGTGGAGAGCCATCACCTTGAACCACTGAAGTCTATGTGATGTAGATATATCCACAATGCTGTCAGAGAGGTAATTCTAGGACTTTGACCAAGAGACAGTGATTAGATTAGATTAGATTACTTACAGTGTGGAAACAGGCCCTTCGGCCCAACAAGTCCACACCGACCCGCCGAAGCGAAACCCACCCATACCCCTACATCTACCCCTTACCTAACACTACTGGCAATTTAGCATGGCCAATTCACCTGACCTGCACATCTTTGGACTGTGGGAGGAAACCGGAGCACCCGGAGGAAACCCACGCAGACACGGGGAAAATGTGCAAACTCCACACAGTCAGTCGCCTGAGGCGGGAAATGAACCCGGGTCTCTGGCGCTGTGAGGCAGCAGTGCTAACCACTGTGCCACCGTGCCGCCCACAGTGGAAGAATAATAAATAATTCCAGAAGAATAGTGTATAGCTTGGAGAGAAACGCCTGACGTATTGTCTCCCTTTTAATGACGTGACCCAGTGTGGTACATTATTCATCCTGTAGTTGAGATTTTAACACAAAGTTGATACTTGTTGAATAGTAATTAAAATTGACACCACCAGATGGAGATAGTTGCCAAGAGAATGAAGCACATGGCATTTCACAGAAGTTTTAACTGTACATTTTATTTAGGTTACCCTTTCCACATTCATTTCAAGAACTGAGGCCAAAATATTGAATGTTGAATGCTTTCAATGAATTAGATATTGTTCTTAGGCCAAAAGGGATCAAAGAGCCTGGAGAGAAAGTTGGAACTGCAGCCTTCAGGACTCAATATTGAGTTCAATTATTTTAGAATTTGAACACCGTCTCCCATGACCTTACCTCTCCCCATGGCCATGTCATCACATGGGCTGCCACCACAAGCAACTCATTGTAAGCTACACATGGTCCCCATTAGCAGTTATTGATTATCTCAGACTGACCTTTACCCAATCCTTTGTCTGCCCTACTGTTGTTCTGTCTCTTCAGCACAATCTCCACCTATTGTTTGCTCCCTCCCCCTACTGTCACCCCATTTCCAGTATATATAACAGCCTTTTCTGGGTTATGTTAGTTCTGAAGAAGGGTCACTGAACCCAAAACATTAACACTGCTTTCTCTCAGCAGTTGATACTGGACCTGCATGAATTTTTTCAGCAATTTCTGTTTGTGAAACTGCAACAGGGTACTGGGTTGGATGATCAGATACGTTCATATTGAAAGGTGAAGCAGGCCTCAATAGCTTACTCCTGTTCCTATTTTCAGTGTTTCCATGATGATGCGTTTTACATAATTTCAAATTTTGAGACTGATTAATCTGTATAGTTATTTATATCACGCATTAAAATATGACAGCATCAGAAAAATACTTCAACGTAAGTTTTAAGGTAAAAGAGAACTGCATTTATATAGTGAGCATCAAGACTTCAGGATGTCCCACAACTAACAGATTGGTTGTTTAAAAAAAAAACACAAGGAACTGTGGATGCTGGAAATCAGAAATAAGAGCCTAAATTGCTGGAAAACTCAGCAGATTTGGCAGCATCTGTGGAGAGAAGGCTGAGCTAACAAAGTCACTGGATCTGAAACATTAATTTTGCCTTCCATCCACAGATCCTGTTAGACATGTTGTGATTGGCTGTTTCCTTTGATTGATGAGTCGAGATCTGGGGTGCTCAGGTTCAGGACAGGATATTGTCCATTAGGATTGAGATGCGAAGAAATTTCTTTACTCAAAAAGTTGTAAATGATTGGAATTTCCCACCCAGGAGAGGAGGGATTGCTCAGTCATTGATAATATTCAAAATTAAGAGTGATCACTAGGAAAGGCAAAGGGAACATTGAGAGACTGCAGGAATCCCCTGTGACCATTCCCTTGGAAAGCAAGTATACCTTTTTGGATACTGTTTGGGGGGTTGACCATTCAGGGGAAAGCAGCAGTAGCCAGGTTTGTGGCACTACGACTAGCATTGGGGCACAGCGGGAAAGGGTAAAGGTAAACAGGACCTGAGTGATAGGAGACTCAATAGTTAGAGGGACAGATAGGATATTCTGTGGCCGCAAATGAGAATCTAGAATGATGTAAGCCTCCCAGGTGTCAGGATCCAGGCTGTCTCAGAGCGGCTGCAGAATGTTCTCAAGGGAGAGGGTAAGCAGCAGAAGTCATTGTGCACGTTGGCACAAATGACATCGATAGTAATAGGGATGAGGTCCTGCAGAGTGATTATACACAGCTAGGAAAAAAGTTAAAAACCAGGACCTTGTTGGTGATAATCTCCCGATTCCTTCCAGTGCCATGTGCCAGTGAGGGTAAGAACAGGAAGATATAGTAGATAATGCGTGGCTAAAGAATTGCTGTAGGGGTAGGGATTCAGACTTTTAGGTCATTGGGATCTTTTCTGGTGCAGAGGTGACCTGTCCAAGAGGGATGGGTTGCACCTGAACTGGAGGGGCTCCAAAGTCTTGGCAGCCAGGTTTGCTAGTACTGCAAGGGAGGGTTTAAACTAGGTTGGCAAGGTGACAGTGGGGTGACTCAATAGCAGGGAATCAAGTGTGAGGCTCGAAGGAGATACAGTAATCAGAAATAGTAAGTTGAAGAGACAGGTCAGGCTGGAACATGGCAGGGAGCAAGGAATGCCTGTTGGATTAAATTGCACTTATTTCAATGCAGACAGCTGACAGGTAAGGCTGATAAACTCAGGGCAAGGATAGGTATATGGGACTGGGATATTATAGCCATTACAGAAACATAGCTCAGTGAGGGACAGGACTGGCAGCTTAATGTGAAACTGCAACAGGGTATTGGGTTGGATTATCAGATACATTCATCTAGAAAGGTGAAGCAGGCTTCAATAGCTTACTCCTGTTCCTATTTTCAGTACAGTGCTTTAGGTGGGATGGAGGTGGAAGGAGAGGAGAGGGAGTTGCATTTTTGATTAAGACAAGCATTACAGCAGTAGTCAAAGATGAAATAACTGAAGGATCATCCATTGAGGCTTTGTGGGTGGAGCTAAGAAATAAGAGGGGGATGGTGACGTTATTGGAGTGGTTCTTATTTGGCCCCCAAATAGTTAGCGGGAAGTAGAGGAACAAATATGCATGGAGACTGGGGAGACTTGCAAGAGCAATAGGATTGTCATAGTAGTGGATTTTAATTTTTGTAATATAGACTGGGACTGCCAGAGTGTTAAAGGCTTAGCTGGGGTGGAATTTGTTAAGTACATTCACGAAGGTTTCCTCAAGCAGTATAGAGGGTCCTACTCGGGAAGGGGCAAAACACGACCTAGTTTTAGGAAATAGGGCAGGACGGTGATGGAGGTGACAGTGGGGAAGCACTTTGGGACCAGTGACCATAGTCTATTAATTTTTAAATAATTATGGAGAGGAACAGAACTGCTCCACAGGTTCAGGTTCTAAATTGGAGCAAGGTGAATTTTGATGGAATTAGACAGGAGCTTGCAGGGGTTGATTGGAGTACTTTGTTTGCAGGCAAAGAGACCTTTGGCAAGTGGGAGGCCTTTAAAAGTGAGATAGCGAGAGTTCAAAGTCTATATGTTCCTGTGAGGGTGAAGGGCAAGGTTGGCAGGAATAGGGAAACCTGGGTGACAAGAGATATTGAAGCTTTGACCAGAAAAAAGGAGATGTGGCTGAGGTATAGGCAGCTGGGATCAAGGGAATCCCTGGAGGTATACCAGGAAAACAGGAGTTTACTGAAGAAGGAAATTAGGAAAGTGAAAAGGGGGCATGAGACAGCCTTGGTTGAGAAGATTAAGGTGAATCCAAAGGGGCACTTTAAGCATATTAAAGGAAAAAGAATAACTAGAGAGAGAGAATAGGGCCAATCAGGAACAAAGTGGACATGTATACGTAGAACTGCAGGAGATGGATGAGGTTATCAATGAATATTTCTCCTCCGTGTTTACCATGGAGAAAGTCACGAAGCGTTGGGAAATTAGGGATGTTAGTGGTGATACCTTGGGGACAGTCCATATAACAGTAGAGTCAGAGAGATGTACAGCACGGAAGCAGACCCTTCGGCCCAACTCGTCCATGGTGATCAGATATCCTAACCTAATCTAGTCCCATTTGCCAGCACTTGGCCCATATCCCTCTAAACTCTTCCAGTTGCCTTCTATACCCTCCAGATGCCTTTTAAATGTTGCAATTGTACCAGCCTCCACCATTTCGTCTGGCAGCTCATTCCATACACGTACCACCCTCTGTGTGAAAAAGTAGCCCCTTAGGTCCCTTTTATATCTTTCCCTCCCATCCTAATCCTATGCCCTCTAGTTCTGGACTCCCCCATCTCAGGGAAAGGACTTTTCTATTTACCCTATCCATGCCCTTCATAATTTTATAAACGTCTATAAGGTCACCCCTCAGCCTCCGACACTCAATGGAAAACAGCCCCAGCCTGTTCAGCCTCTCCCTATAGCTCAAATCCTCCAACCCTGGCAACATCCTTGTGAATCTTTTCTGAATGCTTTCAAGTTTCACAACATCCTTCTGATAGGAAGGAGACCAGAATTGCACGTAATATTACAAAAGTGGCCTAATCAATGTCCTATACAGCTGCAACATGACCAGGAAAGCATACCAAATGCTTTCTTCACTATCCTATCTACCTGTGACTCTATTTTCGAGGAACTCTGAACCTGCATTCTAAGACGTCTTTGTTCAGCCACACACTCCTCAGGACCTAACCATTAAGTGTATAAGTCCTGCTCTGATGTGCTTTTCCAAAATGAAGCACCTCACATTTATCTAAATTAAGCTCCATCTGCCACTCCTCAGCCCATTGGCCTATCTAATCAAGATTCTGTTGTAGTCTGAGGTAACCTTCTTCGCTGTCCACCACCTCCAATTTTGGTGTCATCCGCAAACTTACTAACTGTGCCTCCTATGTTTACATCCAAATCATTTATGTAGTGTTGGATGTTTTAGAATGTATGAAGGTGGTTAAATCTCCTGGTCCTGACCAGATATATTCAAGAACACTGCAAGAGGCTAGATAAGAAATTGTAGAGGCCCTGGCTGATATTTTTGCAACGTAGTTAGCCATGAGTGAGGTCCCGGGAGACTGAAGGGTAGCGAATGTTATGCCATTATTCAAGAAGGGTTGCAGAGAAAAACCTGGTAATTATTGACCAATAAGCGTAATGTCTATCATGGGTAAGTTCTTGAGAAGATTCTGAGGGATTCTGTTCTGTTATTCTATTCTATGGTAAATTGGAGGGATATGATAAAATGCATTTGCAAAGACAAGGTTTGATTAGGAGTATTCAGCATGGCTTTGTGAGTGGGAAATCCTGCCTCACAAATTTGCTGGAGTTCTTTGATGAAATGACCTGGAGGGCAGGGCAGTAGACGTAGACTATGTGGATTTCAGTAGTCTTTGATAAGGTTCCACATGTAGGCTGCTTTGGACTGCTAGATTGCGTGGAATCCAGGGCAAGCTGGAAAATTGGATACACAATTGGCTTCATGGTCGGAGGCAGAGGGTAATAGAGTTTGTTGGACTGGAGGCCTGTGACTAGTGGAGTGCCTCAGGGGTTGGTGCTGGGCCCATTGCTGTTTGTTATCTATATCAATGATTTGGTTGAGAATGTCCAAGGGATGATTAATAAGTTTGCTAATGACACTAAGATAGACGGTATCGTGGACAATGAGAAAAATTATCAGAAATTGCATCAGGACCTTGATCAGCTTTGGAAATGGGCCGAGAAATGACAAATGGAGTTTAATATAGATAAGTGTGAGGTCTTGCATTTTGGAAAGTCAAATCAAAGTAGAAGTTTCATGGTGAATGGTAGGGCCTTAAGGAGTGTAGTGGAACAGGGGGAGTTTGGAGTTCAGTTCTCTGAAAGTGGAGTCACAGGTAGACAGGACAATGAAAAAGGCTTTTGGCACACTGACCTTCATTATTCAGGGCATTGAGTATAGAAGTTGGGAAGTTATGTTGTAGTTGTACAGGACACTGGTAAGGCTGCACTTTGAATATATGTTCAGTTTTGGTCACCTTGCTATAGGAAGGATGTTATTAAACTGGGAAGAGTGCAGAAGAAATTTACAAAGGCATTGCCAGGACTCAAGGGTCTGAGCTATAGGGAGAGGCTGGACAAGCTAGGACTTTTTTCTTTAGAGTGTAGGAGACTGGTGGGGGGATCTTATAGAAGTGTATAAGATCATAAGAGGCATGGATAATTTAAATGCACTCCATCTTTTTCCCAGGGTTGAGACCATCAGTTTAAGGTGAGAGGGAAAAGACTGAAAGGGAACCTGAGGAGCAACTATTTTTACACAGAAAGCGGTATGCATGCGGAATGAGTTGCCAGCAGAAGTGGTTGAGGCATGTACATTAACAACATTTAAAGGCATTTGGACAAATTCATGGATAGAAAAGGTTTGGAAGGATGTGGGCTAAATACAGAGAAATGAGGTTAGTGTGGATGGACGTTTTGGTTGGCAGTTTGGGCTGAAGGGCTGTCTCCATGCTGTAGGACTCTATGACTCTATGCCAATAAGGTGGACATAGTATGTGGGAGGGAAAAAATTCAGAGTTGCGGCTTTGCTATCAGGTTCTCAGAATGTTTTCAGGTGATCCAGCTTTGTTTAGGACTCACAACTACTTATTAACATTCCAGCCACGAGGTCATGCTGCATCACAACTACTTATTAACATTCCAGCCCGCTGGAATTACATTCACTGATGCAAACTTGACAGTCAAAAATGGGAGACCCATGTGTTCATAAACCGACTATGTATATTGCTCACATGCCTGCAGGGGTAGACTTCTTCCTACAAACTCCGGTGAGGACAAATTTGATCAGTTACTTGGCTTCTTCATAACTTAAGTGTTTCTTTGTGCAAACGTGTTAGCGGTGAAGGTTTTCCATGTTGACTAGCTCATGAGAAGTATCTGGCATATGTAGTCTGGCGTGTTGTTAAATGCTTACAGAACAAACAAGCCGTGCTGGCTGATGCCAGTAAACCTGACTGGGCAGGCAAGTGAGCTGAACTCAAAAGGAGGCTCAAATCGAAAGACAGTCTTTTATGATTTTGTCCTTGTCCCAGATAAACCTTCAATGAAAAGGGTCGCACAGTGGCACGATTGTTAGCACTGCTGCCTCACAGAATCAGAGGCCCAGGTTCAATTCCAACCTTGGGTGCCTGTCTGTTTGGAGTTTGCACATTTTTCTGTGTCTGCCAGGTGCTCTGGTTTCCTCCCACAATCTAAAGGTGTGCAGCTAATTTAGATTGGCCCATAGTGTCCAGGGATGTGCAGGCTAGATGGATTAGTCATGGCAAATGTGGAGTGATGAGGATAGGATGGGATGCTCTTCGGATGGTTGATGCAGACTTGATGGGCTGAATGGCCTCTCTCTGCTCTGTAGAGATTCTGTGAATTGTTGTCAGATGTGTACGTTTTCCTAGTTGTTGATGCAAGGTCAATGGGCTGATGTGTTTTCAGTGTGAACTGTGGCTGATGTGTATGGGACAGGTCCACGTGGTGCCACATTGGTAGCTGCAATGAAGTGATAGATATTATTTTCTCATGAATGACACGGCACTAGGAAGGTCAGAGAAACGGAGGGATCTTGGGTGCTTGTCCACAGATCCCCAAATGTGGCAGTACAGGCAAACAGAATAGTTAAGAAGGCATATGGGACACTTGCCTTTATCAGTTGAGACATAGATTATAAGAGTTGGGAGAGTGGTTCTGGAAAAGCACAGCAGGCCAGGCAGCATCCGAGGAGCAGGAAAATCGACTGTTTCAGGCAAAAGCCTTTCATCAGGAACGATAAATGGCTTTTGCCTGAAACGGTCGATTTTCCTGCTCCTCGGATGCTGCCTGACCTGCTGTGCTTTTCCAGCACCACATTATCGACTCTAATCTCCAGCATCTGCAGTCCTCACTTTCACCACGTAGATTATAAGAGCAGGGAGGTCATGTTAGACCTGTGCAGAACGTTGGTTAGGTCACAGCTGCTGTGCACAGTTTTGGTCACCACACTACGGAAGAATATAACTGCATCGAAGAGAGTGCAAAGAAGATTCACCAAGGTGATGCCTGGGATGGAACATTTCAGCTATAAAGAAAGGCTGGAGAAGTTCAGGTTGTTTTGTGTGGAGCAGCGAAGCCTAAGGGGGCCTGATGGAGGTGTATAAGATATAAGGGGCATGGGTAGGATAAAGAGAAAGCAGCAGTTTCCCCTCAGTTGAAGGGTTACCAACAAGCAGGCAAAGTTTTAAAGTGAAAGGCAAGAGGTCTAGAGGGATTTGAGGGAAATATTTTCACCCAGAGGGTGATGAGGTATGGAATGCATTGCCTAGGAGGGTAGTTATGATGGGAAACCTCATAACGTTTAAAAATAACTTGGACAAGCACTTGAAGTGTCAGAATATTAAGGGCCCTGGGCCAAGTGTGGGAAAGTGGGACTCGTGTAGTGGTAGTGTATTTTAGTGGCACAGACTCGATGGGCAGAAGGGACACTTCTGTCATTATGATTCTATGAAACATCTGATGGAGATGCCTGCGAGACAGTCCTCTGCTAAGTTGTCTTAAACTGCTCACAAGCACCAACCTCCACAGTCATTCTATCCAGGGGGCCTCCTCTGTTGGGATGGTCTCTTATTACAATACATGAAATGAAAAGGAATATAGAACACTACAGTGCAGTACACGCTCTTCGACCCTCAAGGTTGTGCTGACCTGTGGAACCAATCTGAAGCCCATCTATCCTATGCTATTCCATGTTCATCCATATATTTATCCAATGACCATCTAAGTGCCCTTAAAGTTGGCGAGTCTACTACTGTTACAGGTAGTGCGTTCCACGCCTCTGCTACTCTCTGGGTAAAGAACCTACCTCTCTCATCTGTCCTATATCTATCACACCTCAATGGAAAAAGGCTCTTACTGTCCACCCTATCTAACCCTCTGATTATCTTGTATGTCTCAATTAAGTCACCTGTCAACCTTCTCTCGAATGAAAACAGCCTCAAAGGGCCTCAGCCTTTCCTCATAAGACCTTCCCTCCATACCAGGCAACATCCTAGTAAATCTTCTCTGAACCTTTCCAAAGCTTCCACATCCTTCCTATAATGTGGTGATGAGAACTGTACACAATACGCCAAGTGCAGCCACAACAGAGTTTTGTACAGCTGCAGCATGACCTCGTGGCTCTGAAACTCAATCCGTCTACCAATAAAAGCTAACATACCGTATGACTCCTTAACAACCCTATCAACCTGGTTGGCAACTTTCAGGGATCTATGTACATGGACACCGAGATCTCTCTGCTCATCTACACTACCAAGAATCTTACCATTAGCCCAGTACTCTTTGATCCTGTTGCTCCTTCCAAAGTGAATCACCTCACACCTTTCTGCATTAAACTCCATAGCCACCTCTCAGCCCAGCTGTGTAGCTTATCTATGTCCCTCTGTAACTTGCAATATCCTTCAGCACTATCCACAATTCTACCAACCTTAGTGTCATCTGCAAACTTCCTAAACCAAACTTCTGTGCCCTCATCTAGGTCATTTTTAAAAATGACAAACAGAGGTGGCCCCAAAACAGATCCTTGCGGTACACTAATAGTATCTGAACTCCAGGACAAACATTTCCCATCTTCTTTCAGCTAGCCAATTTCTGATGCCCAAACCAGTAAATCACCCTGAATCCCATGCCTCCGTATTTTGTCCAATAGCCGACTGTGGGGAACCTTATCAAAAGCCTTACCAAAATCCATATACACCACATCAATCGTTTTACCCTCATCTACCTGTTTGGTTACCTTCTCAAAGAACTCAATAAGGTTTGTGAGGCACGACCTACCCCTCACAAAACCAGCGGCACGGTGGCTCAGTGGTCAGCACTGCTGCCTCACAGGACCAGGGTCCGAGATTTGATTCTGGCCTCGGGCGACTGTCTGTGTGGAGTTTGCACATTCTCCCCGTGTCTGCGTGGGTTTCCTCTGGGTACGCCAGTTTTCTCCCACAGTCCAGAGATGTGCAGGCCAGGTGAATTGGCCATGCTAAATTGCCCGTCGTGTTAGGTGCATTAGTCAGAGGGAAATGGGACTGGTTAGGTTACTCTTCGGAGGGTCGGTCTGGACTTGTTGGATTGAAGGACCTGTTTTCACACTGTAGGGAATCGAATCTAAAAAAACCGTGTTGACTATCCCTAATCAACTTATTCCTTTCTAGATGATTATAAATCCTATGTTTTATAACCTTTTCCTACACTTTGCCCACAACTGAAGTAAGACTCACTGGCCTATAGTTACCAGGGTTGTCTCTACTTCTCTTTTTGTACAAGGGAACAACATTTGCTATCCTCCAGTCTTCTGGCACTATTCCTGTAGACAATGACGACATCAAGATCAAAGCCAAAGGCTCAGCAATCTTCTGCCTGCCCTTCCCAGAGAATCCTAGGCTAAATCCCATCTGGCCCAGGGTACTTATCTATTCTTACACTTTCCAGAACTGCAAACACTTTTGCCTTGCGAACATCAATCCCTTCTCATCTAGTAGCCTGTATCTCAGTGTTCTCCTGGACAATGTTGTCTTTCTCCAGTGAGAATACTGACGAAAAATATTCATTTAGCACTTCTCCTACCTCATCGGACTCATGTAGTGGTAGTGTATTTTAGTGGTAAAGACTCGATGGACAGAAGGGCCTCTTCTGTCTGTATGATTCTATAAAACATCTGATGAAGATGCCTACGAGACAGTCCTCTGCTAAGTTGTCTTAAACTGCCCAAAAGCACCAGCCTCCACAGTTATTTTGCTTTTCTCCTGGACGGCCTTCAGGAGAACCATTAGGGAGTCCTCACTATCACATAATATTGCTTTTTCCCTGTTCTCTGACATCTCCTGGGTTGGGTGGGAGTTGTTTGCAGAGGTTGAGTGATGCTCCTGCACTGAGACTAATGTTATGTCTAGCTGCCTTTCAGACATGATACGAGGCTGTTGGAAACTGGAAGTCCAGGTGGGTTTCAGATCTTCCTGCCCATAAACTGTGGCATTTTACTCATGTATGAACACGTAATGAGCTGAGAAAGTTGTAATTGCCTTAATATACCCACACCACCCCTGAGTAGAGGTCTCTCCCACTTGCCTCCATACTCAATGTAGAAAGAAAACACGATGTGAGGTTCTGGTTCCAGTGCAGAGCCTCATGAATTGAAATCATAGATTTCAAAATCAATTCAAAGATTTGGCAACATAGCTGGCTGTTGTGTAGTAAGGCTTTGGGTCAGGAACAGAAGCTTACAAAATTATCTGATTTGAATTGATTTGATTTGATTTGATTATTGTCATATTACATGATACAGTGAAAAATATTTTTGTTTGCGTGCTATCCAGCCAAATCATACTTATATAAGTACATCAGAGTAATAGAGTAGAATGCAAAACATGGTGTTACAGCTATGAAGAAGGTGCAGGGCAAGATCAGCTCTACTATGTGAGAAATCCGTTCGTAAGTTTGTTAACAACGGCGAAGAAGCTGCTCTTAAATCTGTTGCTATATGTTTTCAAACTTCTGTATCTTCTGCCTGATGGGAGAGGGTGGAAGGGATTATAACTGGGATGGGAGCAGCCATTATGTTGGCTGCTTTCCCGAGGCAGCGGGAACTATAGATGGAGCCAATGGAAGGAAGGCTGGTTTATGTGATGGATTGGGCTGCATTCACAACTTTCTGTAATTTCTTGCCATGTTGAGCAGAGCATCTGCCATACCAAGCTGTGATGCATTCAGATAGGATGCTTTATGTGGGACATCTTTAAAAATTGGTAAGAGACATTGTGAACTTGCTGAATTTCCTTAGCCTTCTGAGGAAGTAGAGACATCAGTGTTCTTTCTTGACTGTAGCTTTGACGTGGATGGCCCAGGACACATTGTTGGTGATATTTACTGCTAGGCACTTAAAGTTCTTGACCACCTCTATCTCAGCACCATTAATATAGATAGGGATGTGTCCTCCACTCCACTTCCAGAAGTCGATGACCAGCTCCTTTGTTTTGCTGACATTGAGGGAGAGATTGGTGTCTTTACACCATTACACTAAGATCTCTATCTTTTTCTTGTACTCTGTCTTATCACTGTTTAAGATCTGACCCAGTGGTGTCACCAGCAAATTTGTAAATGGAATTAAAGCTGAATTTGGCCAACAGTTGTAAAAACTTTACAGTTTTCAAGATTATATTTGTATAATGCCTTCAATTACTCTCTGAGTGAAGAAACCTTTACTCATTTCAGTCCTGATGGGCTGTCCCAAGTTTTTAGAGTTCAATACGTTTTTGACAGGCAAGGGGGATCAAGGGTTAATGGGGGGCCTGGCAGGAAAGTGGAGTTGAAGCTCCAACCAGATCAGCCATGACTGTTATTAAATGGTAGAGCAGGTTAACAAAAAACTTAGTCTTCTTTCCAGGACCTATGTTCCTATGTTGGTACTTAAACACTGCAGAGCCAAACATTTAAAATTGAAAAGTGAAGGTTAGGTTGAACAGGAATTGATGAAACATGTGGATTGAAACAGTAATTACCACTGTGCATCTTAAAATGAATGGTGTGAGCTTAATGGATTAAATGGTGTTTTCTTGCTTTCAATTTTGATATGTTGTCCCTCTATGATATTGCTATCCACTTGTAATTATATGCATGTAATTTGAGATCAAGTTATCTGTGAAGAGGAGTTTGCTCACAGCATAAATAAATGATGATTGATAATAAAATAAGCACTAATACTTGATAATATCAAGTCAAGTCCTTAGATAATCAGGGTGACTGAGGGCAAACCAAGAGCTGCTCTGTCATTGACTGCCTCAATCTCTGCTCCTGTTTGTGGCACTCAGCTTTCTTTCCTGGGTCTATACTCCCTTTGACCCTGGGAGCTAAACTTTATGATTTACTTGCAGACTCATTTGCAGAGTTTCACAAACAGCTAGTCTCATCGATCCAGTTCTGCCCCTCATTTTTTGTTGTGAGCTCTAATCTTGCTGTGTTGCCTCAAGTAAATTCTACTTGTAGGCTTTTCAATTCCCATTCTCAACAAAGTTAAATTATTGATTGTGCAGAGGCCTTCTTGGCTCCTTGGACACTCCGAAGCCCTCATTACACAGAGCCATAGGCCTTCCCTGAGTCCTCTACACAGAACCCTCAGCAGCTAATACAACTATCTAACACCCTCTCTCTCCTCAATATTGACCATTCAATCTTTCAAGTTCTCTTCAGTGACCACTGAAATGTCCTGAGTAACCTGTTGAAAACTTGCAATAAGCTCTGCCACTATTGCTGGACAGAATTGAATGCAGCCATCTGGCAACTCTGGAGCTGCTTGTTCATCCAATGGTACAATTGGATTGCTACCTTCCCCAGTACAATTAAATACACCAGGAAATGGATTCTATCACATCGATGATGTTACTCTCATATCAGAAAGGAAGTCTCGGAGACTGGAAGGAGCATGTGAAGAGAGATATCTTAGACACTGCTGTAGAAAACTGTATTTACACAGGTCAAATACACAGCTATAAGTAAGTGTGTTATAATACAGCAGGTGAGGAAGGGATCTACTCGAGGATAAGAAGCCAACAGCCTCATAAGAGTGTATGTACAGACACCTGCAGCCCAGCTAAGTAAATGTAAATATATAAGCAGCAGTACTAGCTTAAAGCATAGAATAACCAAAGGTCAATCAATTTAAAAGATCAGTGAACCACCAATAAATAAATCATTACACCAATAGACAAGGGACAATGTTTTGAAAGAAGTTTTAGTTCATTTGTAATCAAAATTAAATCTCAAGGTGCCTGGTGAATCTGTTGACCTCTGCACCCAATTACTGATAATCTCGAAGTGGAGGAAGCTTTTTGTCAATCTCAGGTTCAGAAAATTAAGCCTGCAGCTTTGAGACAGTTCAAGCAAATAACAGTTTTATGTTTACAAAAATTTAATAAAAAATGACAATAGCCAATAGCAGAGCTGGGTAGAACAACTAGGTAACTTTACTCTTTCATGCTTGTCTCTCTGGCTGCTGGTCTCTTGATGGGAATGGTTTCTTGCTGGCATCAATCTCCTACTGAGACGTGTCACTGCTGGATGGGGTCTCCTACTGGGATCTATTTCCTGCACAACTTCCCAGGTGTAATTGTCAAAGACTAAAGGATTAACCTTTCTCCCCACATTTTGATGAACAGCTTGCAAAAGCAAACCATGTACAAGGATTTCCATGGTCATCAGCATTTTAAATTATCTTCCCCGATGAGCATTGGGGGCTGCGTCAGTGAATAAATTCGATGTTGAATTAGACAAATGTTTGACAGATGGAGTCAAGGGGTTTTTGGGAATAGGCGGGAAAGTGGAGTTAAAGTCAGAATCAAATCTTATTGAAAAGCAGTGCAGAATTGAGAGGCAGAATGGCCTACTCCAGCTTTATTGAATTGAATTTATTGTCACGTGTACTGAGGCACAGTGAAAAGCTTTGCTTTGCGTGCAAAACAGGCAGATCACATAGTTAAATAGCATAGATCTGTACGCAGGAGCTTGCAAGGAGTCGACCATATCGGGTGCCATTTTGCTACAGAAAAGTCAATTAATGTTCTTCGAAGCTGTCCTGTCTGTAGAATAGAGCCTGCTTAAGTGGTTACGGTCATGGTGTGTTTCAGTAACTAATAATAATACATCAGCAGTGGTGATGCAAAATAATTTAATTTTGCACTTAACTGTGCAATTATTGATGCAAGGACAGAATCTATCCTGACATCAAATGGAAGGCTTGTGGGTCTTTGGCTTACCTGCACTTCAGTGTCAGTTCAGTATTGAATGTCTGGCTTTAGGCACATGGTTAGACCTTGGTCCAAAGTAAAAAGTACTTCATGCAGAGCTTTGGGTTCTGACCTGGGCATACACTTATTAATGTCTGTTAACATTCTCTCAATCTGAAAATGCAAAGTGTCCACAGCAGCATTGGGAATGAGCCTGTTGCATACTTTCATCTTTTTCAAGCATGTATTGTCAGGCCAGCTGCCTGATGATTCATTCACCTTTTCTAAGCTGTTTACAACTCTCAAGATTCTAAGATGACTCACACAGATCTTATTGTGATTGTCATTTACTTCTGAAGTATCTGTACAAGATGAAAACCGCAATTGTGCTAATCTTCAATGGTGTCTGACATAATGAATTTTACTTAAAAATAGCTGATTTTACAACCGTTTTGAGATACTGAATACACTTAAGTTTCATATGTTTTAATAGCAATGGTAGCCTTTTAAATATCAGATTGTTCTGAAAGATATCTTACTATGGCACAATAATCTGTTTAATGCAGTGTTGAAGTAAGTGTGAAGGATCAAACAGCCAAAGGTACTAACTTCAGCATCCATGTGCACTTTACATTCAGATGTGGGATTTCAGGGCCTTGCTCGGTCAGTATGCTGAGACAGAACTCCCCTACTCTAGTTCAATTTATGCCTTAGAATCTTTAAGAAGAGAATATATGGAGATTAGGTTCAAAGTCTCCTCCAAAGGGCAGTGCAGCACTCCCTCAGTGCTACAGTGAAAGGTCAGCTCAGGTTATGTACTGGCACCTGTGGAGTAGGATTGAATCCATAACCATCCCTAACATGGGCAAGACAAACGTAATTTATAAGATTCCATGCAAAGACTGCATGAAACACTATATAGGACAAACAAGGAGACAACTAGCAATCTGCATCCACGTACACCAATTAGCCACTAAACGGCATGACCAGCAGTCCTTCGTAGCACAGAAGACAAGGATCACAAATTCGACTGAGACAACACAACAATCATAGGAGAATCACCTAGAGAAAGTGAGGACTGCAGATGCTGGAGATCAGAGTCGAGAATGTGGTGCTGGAAAAGCACAGCAGGTCAGGCAGCATCCAAGGAACAGGAGAATCGGTGTTTAGGGCATAAGCCCTTCATCAGGAATGCCCACAACCATGGCAACTGGCAGCTGAGCTACAAGTTTTTACACAAACCTTGAATAACCATCTCATTCTAAGTCAAGAGTGCAATGACTGAGCCAAGACCAGAAATTACATCAGAGCTTTTACAAATAGGGTAATTTTTTGAAAGTGGGTAGACAATTGGCACCTTTGAGGTTTTATCAGTACTCCAAATACTGTACCCTAGCTATAACTCCATCCTTCCCTAGAGCAACAATACATTCAACTGCTGAGAAGCCAATTTTGCTAAGCTGTGAAATAATTTGGCAAAAGCAGACCGGCAACTGCTACTTGAAAGTAAATCAGGTCATCAGAATTGGAAACATTCAAAAGTTTCAGGAGAATATATTTATATAAGAAAGAGAGAAGAATGGACAAATCTTGATCTTCCTGAATAACAAGGTGCTAAGGGTAAATTAAGGCCAAAAGAGAAACTTATATCAGACATAAAGTACAATACTTTAGAAAGCCCAGAAGAATAAAGAAAATGTAGAGGTAAACAAAAGTAAACTTGGAAAAGCAAAGAGGTGACTTAAAGAAATCTAACAAGTAAAATCTTGGAAAATCTAAAGCTGTAAGTACAAAATGTAAGTATATAAAGAGCAAAACAGCTAGAAAAAGAATATGGACTGTTAGACACTAAAATGGCAACCTGTGTGTGGAAGCAGCTGATGTGGGTAATCTTTCTAATGAATGTTTTGCGTCTGTTTTCACAAAAGAGCTGAATAAGTTGTGTCTATGGAGGAAGAGTATGAAATTTTGGATGGGATTGAAATTGTAATTAAGGAGGTGATGTCGAACATAAAACATAGAACATTACAGCGTAGTACGGGCCCTTTGGCTCTCAATGTTGCACCGACCTGTGGAACTAATCTGAAGCACATCTAACCTACACTATCCATTCTTGTCCATATACCTATCCAATGACCTTAAAGTTGGCGAGTCAACTACTGTTGCAGGCAGTGCGTTCCACGCCCTGACTACTTCCTGAGTAAAAAACTACCTCTGACATCTGTCCTATATCTATCACTCCTCAAGTTAAAGCTATGTCTCCTCGTGCTAGCCATCACCATCCGTGGTAAAAGGCTCTCACTGTCCAACTTATCTAACCCTCTGATTATCTTGTATTTGTCAATTAAGTCACCTCTCAACTTTCTGCTCTATAACAAAAACCATCCTCATGTCCCTCAGCCTTTCCTCATAAGACCTTCCCTCCATACCAGTCAACATCCTAGTAAATCTCCTCTGAACCCTTTCCAAAACTTCCACATCCTATAATTCGGTGATGAGAACTGTACGCAATACTCCAAATGTGGCCACACCAGAGTTTTGTACAGCTGCAGCATGATCTCATGGTTCCGAAACTCAGTCTCTCTTCCAATAAAAGCTAACACACCGCGAGCCTTATTAACAATCCTGTCAACCTGGGTGGCAACTTTCAAGGATCTATGTACCTGCACACCGAAATCTCTATGCTCATCCACACTACCAAGAATCTTACCAGTACTCTGCATTTCTGTTACTCCTTCCAAAGTGATTCACCTCACACTTTTTTGCATTAAACTCCATTTGCCACCTCTCAGCCCAGCTCTGCAACTTATCCATGTCTCACTGTAATCTACAACATCCTTCGTCATTATCCACAACTCTACCAACCTTAGTGTCATCTGCAAATGTACTAACCCATTCTTCTATGCCCTCATCCAGGTCATTTATAAAAATGAAAAACATCAGTGGATCCAAAACAGATCCTTGCAGTACACCACTAGTATTCCCATCAACCACCACCCTCTATCTTCTTTCAGCTAGCCAATTTCTGATCCAAACCGCTAACTCACCCTCAATCCCATGCCTTCATATTTTGTGCAATAGCCTACCATGGAGTAACTTATCAAATGCCTTACTGAAATCCATATACACCACATCAACCGCTTTACCCTCATCCACCTGTTTGGTCACCTCCTCAAAGAACTCAATTAGGTTGGTGAGGCACAATCTACCCTTCACAAAACTATGTTGACTATCCCTAACTAACTTATTCCTGCCTACATGATTATAAATCCTATTTCTTAGAACCTTTTCCAACAATTTACCCACAACCGAAGTAAGGCTCACAGGTCTATAATTTCTAGGACTGCCTCTACTCCCCTTTTTGATCAAAGGAACAACATTTGCTATCCTCCAGTCTTCTGGCAGTATTCCTGTAGACAATGTTGACATAAAGATCAAAGCAAAAGGCTTGGCAAGCTCCTCCCTGGCTTCCCAGAGAATCCTAGGATAAATCCCATCTGGCCCAGGGGACTTATCTATTTTTACACTCCTCCTGAATCCCATCTAGTCTAGTAGCCTTATTACTCTCCTCAACCTCATTGTCTTATTCCTGTGTGAATACTGATAAAAGTATTCATTTAGCGCTTCCCCATCTCCTCTGACTCCATCCACAACTTCCCACTACTCTGCTTAATTCGCATTAATCTTACGCTAGTCATTTTTTTTATTCCTGATATGCCTATAGAAAGCCTTGATCCTTGATCCTATCTGCCCAATGACTTCTCATGGCCTCTCCTGGCTCTTTTTAGCTCTCTCTTTAGATCTTTTCTGGTTAACTTGTAACTCTCAAGCACCCTAACTGAGCCATCACATCTCATCCTAACATGAGCCTTCTTCTTACTCTTGACAAGAGATTAAATTTCCTTAGTAAACCATGGCTCCTTCGCTCGACAACTTCCTCCCTGCCACACAGGTACATACTTATCAAGGACCCGGAGTAGCTCGTCATTGAATAAGCTCCAGATTTCAATTATGCCCATCCTCTGCATTTTCCTTCCCAATCCTATGCATCTTAAATCTTGCCTAATGGAATTGTGATTGCCTTTTCCCCAACTGTAACTCTTGCCCTTTGATAAGTACCTATACCTTTCCTTCGCTAAAGTAAATATAACCGAATTGTGGTCACTATCACCAAAGTGCTCACCTACCTTCAAATCTAACAACTAGCCGGGTTCATCCCACAGTACCAAATCTAATGTGGCCTCACCCCTTGTTGGCCTGTCTACTTACTGAGTCAGGAAACTCTTATGCACATATTAGACAAAGTACTTGAACTATAATATTCCTAGTCAATATTTGGAAAGTTGAAGTCCCCATAACAACTACCCTGTTACTCTCGCTCCTATCGAGGATCAACTTTCCTATCCTATCATCTACATTTCTGGAACTATTGCAGGCCTATAGAAAACTCCCAACAGGGTAATATCTCCTTTCCTGTTTCTAACCTCAGCCCATACTAGCTCAGTAGACGGGTCCTCAAACATCCTTTCTGCAACCATAATACAGTCCTTACTAACAATGCCACACCTCCCTGTGTTTTACCGTTTTCTCTGTTCTTACTGAAACATCTAAATCCTGGAACCTGCAATAAACATTCCTGTCCCTCCTCTAGCCATGTCTCTGAAATGGCTATAATATTGAAATCCCGGGTACCAACCCATGCTGCAAGTTCACCCACCTTATTCCATATGCACCTGGCATTGAAGCTGACAAACCTCAAACTAACTTCTTGCCTGCCCGTGCCTTCTTGTGACATTGCAATCTTAACTCTGACTTCACTATTCTTAACCTTCCATATACTCGAACTACAATTTTGGTTCCCAACCCCCTACTGAGTTAATTTAAACCCACCTGAAGAGCATTAGCAAATATCCCCCCCAGAATATTGATACCCGTCTGGTTCAGGTGAAGACCATCCTGTTTGTAGAGGTCCAGCCTACCCAAGGAAGAGCCCCAATAATCTAAGGAATCCAAAACCCTCCCTCCTGCACCATCCCTGTAGCCATGTGTTCAACTCCTCTTTCTCTCTATTCTTCGCCTTGCTAGCACGTGGCATGGGGAACAAACCAGAGGTAACAACTCTGTTTGTTCTAGCACTAAACTTCCACCCTATCTCTCTGAATTTCTGCCTTAAATCCCCATCTCTCTTTCTACCTATGTCATTGGTGCCTATGTGGACCATGACTTGGGCTAATTCCCCTCCCACTCAAGGATCCTGAAAACACAATCAGAGGCATCACGAATCCTGGCACCTGGGAGGCAATACACCAACCGTGAGTCTCTCTCGTCCCCACAGGACCTCCTATCCCTCCCCCTAACTATGGAATCCCCAATAACTAATGCTCTGCTCCTCTTTCCCCTTCCGTTCGGAGCAACAGAGACAGACTCTGTGCCAGAGACCTGTGCCCCTGGCTTACCCCTGGTAAATTGTCCACCCCAACAGTATCCAAAACGGTATACTTGTTGTAGAGGGGAATGGTCACAGGGGATCCCTGCACTGCCTGCCGGTTCCCTTTCCGTCCCCTGACGGTAACCCATCTACTTTCTTCTTTTACCTGAGGTGTGACTACTTCCCTGTAACTCCTCTCAATAACCCCCTCCCTCTCCCAAATGATCCAAAGTTCATCCAGCTCCAGCTCCAGTTCCCTAACGTGTTTTTTGAGGAGTTGGAGTTGAGTGCGTTTACCTCAGATGCAGTCAGCAGGGACACTACTGGTGACTCTTACCTCCCACATTCTGCAGGAGAAACATTCAACTGCCTTAACCTCCATTCCCACTATTCTAAATTCCTAACGAGACTACTGAAAAACTAAAAAAAACATAAAGAAACTAGTCATCTTACTAATCCGGCACACTAATTGGTTCGAGGAGGAGAACAAGTGGGAGACACTACCCGAGTAGTATTTCAGGTAAAGCAACCGCCCAAATATAAAGCCTCACTTACCCCACAGTCCCTTGTCTGCTCCTGCTCAGTGTGTGCTCCGACTATACACGAGATAAGCTTTTATATCTTTTAAAATTTATCTTCCTGTCAGGCCTCTGGTCCTCTCATTCCAACCGCTGCCGAAAAAAATGAAGAGTATTGAACTCCCGAGGTAAGTTTGTTCTGGATGAAATACACCAGGTTGTTAAAATAAACGAGGAAGAAATTGTGGAGACTCTGACCATTATATTTAAATTTTCCCCTGGATACAGAGTGGTGCTTTAGAACTGTTGTTAAAAAAATAGGAAGGAAGAGCTTGAGTAACTTGAGTTTAGTTGGCTTCATTTCACGTGGGCAAATTATTGGAGTTACTTCAGTCTTGGAATAAATAGTAGGGCAGCATAAACCTTCATTTAGAAAGACATAGCGTAATCAAGGGGAGTCAACATGGATTTATTATGGAAAGGTTATGTTTGATTAACTTGATGAAAGTTATAGAGGAGTTTGACAAGTGGGATTGGTGAAAACAGCTTGGTGGATGTGATGTCCATGGATTTTAGCAAGGCTCCATTTGGCATGCTGATCAAAAAAGTAAAAGCCCTTGGGATCTAAGTGAGAATGGAAAATTAGATTCAAAAGTGCCTTGGTGGCAGAAAGCAAGGGGTAATTGTTGATGAGTGTTCTTTTGTAACTGGAAGGTTGTTACCAGTGGGGTTCTGCAAGGATCAATGCTTAGTGCCTCAGTTCTTGGATGACCTTTAAACAGGAACAGGTTGAGTACTCTGGCTTCCCAATAACTTTCAGCTTGTTTCCATGCCTAGTTCACAGATTGGGTGAACTAATAGTTCCGATGGCTTTAGTGGAACTGCCCACAAACATATCCTGGCTGATCTTTCAAACAGCCAAAGACAAATCTTTTTGAAACGAGATGTGATTTTGCATTCTGTTTGTGGGTTAACACTTCTGAGGTCCATCCAGTACAGATTGGATAGGGAAGACTGTCATGTTACTATGGGAGGTTGGTAATGGACACTTATTGTTACCTGCCACAAATTGAGTTTCAACCTTCACTTCCAAAGATGTTGAAAGAAGCAAATAGAAATTGCAGAGGCCCTGGCAATTATCTTTCAGTCTTCCTTGGATTCAGAGGTGGTGACAGAAGATTAGAGAAGTGCAAAATTATGCTCATGTTCAGAAATGTTTGTAAAGTTCGGTCTCCTAATTACATAACAGTCCGTTTAATTTTAGTGATGAGGAAACTTCCAGAAACAATTATTCAGGATAGAATTAATAGTTACATAGGTAAATGTGTATTGATTTTTGAAGAATCAGTGACTTGAAGGTATGAGACAGAGGGTGGTGGTACAAGGATGTCTTTCAGACTGGAGACCTGTGACCAGCAGTGGGCCACACGGATTAGTGTTAGGCCCATTGCCTTTCTTTCTTTATATATGATTTGCAAACGAATATAGGCGGTATGGTTAGTAAGTTTGTCAATGACACCAAACTTGGTGGGATAGTGGAAGGTAAAGAAGGTTATCTTAGAGTACAACAGGACCTTGATCTGATGGGCTGAGGAGGTGTAGTTTAATTTAGATAAATGTGAGCTGTTGCATTTTGGTAAGGCAAACTAAGGCAGGACTTGTACAGTTAATGGTAGGGCCCTGGGGATTGTTGCCAATCAAAGATAACTAGGGGTACAGGTGTATAGTCCCGTGAAAGTAGAGTCACAGGTGGACAGAGTAGTGTAGAAGGCATTTGGCATGCTTGCCCTCATTGGTTAGTGCATTGAGTATAGGAATTGGCACATCATGTTGCAGCTGTAAAGGACATTGATGAGGCCACTTTTAGAATATTGCATTTAATTCTAGTCTCCCTGCTGTAGGGAAGATGTTTTTAAAGTTGAAAGGGTTCAGAAAAGATTTGCAAGGATGTTGCTGAGATTGAAAGGTTTCAGCAATAGGGAGAGGCTGAATAGGCTAGGGCCTTTTTCCCTAGAGTGTTGGAGGCTGAGGTGAAACTGTAGAGGTATATAAAATTATAAGGGGCATGGATAGGGTGAATAGCCAAAGTATTTTTCCCAGGGTAAGTAAGTCCAAATCTAGGATGCATAGGTTTAAGGTGAGAGGGGAAAGATTTAAAATGCACCTGAGGGCCACCTTTTTCATGCAGAGGATGGTGTGTGTATGGAAATGAGCTGCCAGAGGAAATGGTGGAGATGGATACAGTTATGAGACTTAAAAGGTATCTGGATGGGTGCATGAATAGAAAGGGTTTAGAGGGATTTGGGCCAAATGCAAATGGGACTAGATCAGTTTTGGATATCTGGTCGGTATGGACGAGTTGGACTGAAGGGTCTGTTTCTATGCAGTATAACTCAATGATTCTATTAGTGTTTTATGAAGAGGTAGCATAAAACACTCATTAGGGGAAGGCTATTAATGTGGTGTCATTGAACTTCTAAGTAGCATTCAATACAATGCCACACAGCAGACTTGTTGGAAATCTTATAAGTCATCTTATAACAACATGAATACAAATTGTTTGAGGGATAGGAAGCAGAAACTCTGGAAGACCAATAAGTTTTGGGTAGACCAAAGAGCTTCTTTCACTGAGTTGATGGTCCTCCAGGCACAATCAATGTTTGTCTCAGTGTGTGTCTCAGGGAACAGATTGTAGAACACAGATCCTGCATCACGGAGCTGTTCAGGATGAACCTTGTCTTTCTCTAGACTTCCTTTGTAAAGGCACATTCCAACAAGAGATGTGTTACAGTCTCTAATTCCCCAGCAGTCACTTTGAGGGCAGCATGCAGTGGTGCAGACCGACTGGGTGTACATGAAGGATTTCACAGGATCTCAAAATGGCTTTGACAGTCTGGTCAGGGAACAACCTGGCAGGATCCACTCAGTCCTTTTCCCGCAGGGTCTTAAGGATCCTACATGCTGACCACTTCCTGATAGACTCGTGGTCAAAAGTGTTTTTCTTTTCAAATTTAAGTAGGCATATTGTGCTAATCACCAAGGCTTATCCCATCAGGAGGCTTGGCCTCATGCAGCCCCACCTCCTCTTCCAAATGGTGACTAATCAGAGCAAGGTCATCCCTGGCTGAATGGGAAAGGATAGACTGTGAGCTGCTACTGCTCCAATAAGCATTCTGTTTCTTTCATGCTTCTACAATCACAAGCTGTTCCTTTCCTCCATTTACTGTTTTAATGGCTTATCATCTGCAAATGAAGGAGAATAACAGCCAATGGTCCATGCCTGTAGTCACTGGAATTGTTGTAGGTCGTATTTCAGCCTTATGGAGGTTTGCTATGAGGCAGATGTGGGCCTTGGGTGGAAGGTGCCCTCTGCTGTGCCTGTGGATTGCTGTCAATTAGCTCTGGAATCTGCCATCTACTACTGCAAGGATAGATGGAAAGGGTTATTATAGAGGTTGGAATGAAAGGAGATGCCTATAAGGTTGGGATGGAAGAAAGACGAAGGAGGCTGTATGGGTGGAGAGGAAGCAAGAAGATGCAAAGTAACAGGAATTGTTTTAAATCTATTAGCAAAGGAATACTAAACTAACTGGTAGGTAGGAAAATTTGAAATCATTGAGCTAATGAATTCTTTGAAAGTGAATGTGGCATTTATAGCTTAAGGCTGCTTCAGTATCAACTGTATGGGGAAAAATATAGTGAATACCATTGTAATGAACACCGTTAAATTTAAATCTGAGATGGGTGTGAACTGTTTGGTTAAAATGTTCCAGTTTTGTGCATATATGATAGAAATCCATTACCTATTATCTCCACAGTCTATAGAAGGTGTGTTTAGAGTGATGGTTTTATTCTTTAAGCAGAAATATTTTTTAGTCATTTGTTACTAATGTATGCTTGTTGTCTTGTTAAAATTCAAATATTGAGAGGTTTAGGAAATTAACTTCCTGGTGTGTTGTGACTTTATGTTTAATGGAGGCTTGATAATTGAGGATGTTGATGAATTCTTCTAAATTTGCATCAGTAGGTTCAAATACCCCATATGTCAATTCAAATACAGAAGGTATTGTTACTAAGGTGACTGCATCAACTGAAAAATTAGTGTGAATACGGACGTAGCCCCTAAAGACGAAACATAGCCACCAAGAATCAAAAGTACGCCCTGTCAAGAAAATCTCAAGAAGACCCCTTGAGAAATACAGTTAAAAATCACACAACACCAAGTTATAGTCCAACAGGTTTACTTGGAAGCATTAGCTTTCGGAGCGCTGCTCTGTCATCAGGAGACAACCATCTAATAAAGGAGCTGTGGTCTGAAAGCTAGGGCTTCCAAGTAAACCTGTTGGACTATAACCTGATGTTGTGTGATTTTTAATTTTGTATACAGCAGTCCAACACTTCCAAACACTTCCAAACCTTGAGAAATATATTTTGATGCAAAGTCAGATTCAAAGAAGAGGAGCTGGTTGCATAAAATGAACATTCAAGTTGTGTGCAATTGTCTGACAAAGCTGTGCTTCGGGGCATGAAGAGGATATGAAGACTTTGTTGAAGGATCAGAACAGATTTACCAGAATGGTGTTAGGGATAACGGATTACAGAGAAGCTAGGGTTTTTCTCCGTGTTGAGAAGCCTCAGGGAACTTGTACAGGTATATCATTGATAATGGTATAGATAGAATCACTAGAAACTGTTTCCAATTATGAAAGATCGATAAATACATGACCATATTTAATTTCATTTAACAAAAACAGAAAATGCTAGACAAACTTGGGGGGAGGGGGTATTGGGTGTATAAAAGAGTGAGTGGATAGATGGAGATGGAGCACAGAGAGAGAGAAAGAAAGTTGGACAGACAAAGGAATGGTTGATAATAAGCCAGGGAAACAGAAAAGCTTCTAATGGAGAAAATGAGTAAGTGAAAATGGGTTGGCTATACTGAAAGTCATGACAGGGTCTGGAGTGTGGAGGTGAGTAGAGGACATGGAAAGAGGTGTCCTGGCTCTAAAGTTATGATTAAACTAGATTCCCTTCAAGTGTGGAAACAGGCCCTATAACCCAATAAGTCCACACCAACCCTCCAAAGAGTAACCCACCCAGTCCCATTTCCCTCTGACTAATGCACCTAGACTGTTGGAGGAAACTAGAGCACCCAGAGGAAACTCCACACAGACAGTCTCCCGAGGCTCGAATCGAACCTGGAACCCTGGTGCTGTGAGGCAGCAGTGCTAACCACTGAGCCACTGTACCACCGTTATTGAACCAGAAATTGTGCCCTGAAGGGTTTAAAATCCCCTTAAATTTCATTTAATTTGTATTGTGACAGAGGTTGGTTGTGTGTACCAATTCCTTCAGTAGTCATAAGAAATTTTAAATGGAGGTAGATTGTAGTAAAGCCAATTGTATGGCTGTCAAACTGAATCAGGTTTAGTATTAACACCAAGTTGGCTAGGTTTCTTTAGTCGCAACAATTAATTGATTTATCACCAAACTATAAACTTACTCAAATAAGGAATCAAAAATTATTGGTCTTCAGTTTGGACTATGCAAGAAACTTCTAAGTGATAACTTCAGATGTACATGCATAAATTTGAGGAGAATCAATCTGTTGAGTGTTAATTTTAAGGTACTTTGGCCAAGTTGTAGTTAAATACTTGAGAAACAAAATCATAGATTGTCCAAAGTTAAAAATCACACAACATCAGGTTATAGTCCAACGGGTTTAATTGGAAGCACAGTAGCTTTCGGAGCGCTACTCCTTCATCAGGTGGTTGTGGAGGACACAATTGTAAGGCACTGTAACTGAAATTATACATTGAAAAATACCTTGATCATAGATTGTCCAAACAGTGTTCTGATTCAGGTGTTATTCTGTATAAGTTGTTGGTACTGGAATTGGAACAGTTGTTTGATTGAGATAGTTGTAGCGAGCTGAATTTCCTTTTTGCTTGTGTCAGTGCGGTATTTTTCAACAAAATCCTCTTCAGGAACTCTCCCTGAGTTTTAAAGATGTGTTTCAGTGGGTTTTCAATTTAAATGCTTTGTCAATTTTCAATTTAAATGCTTTGTCAAGAGCAAATAAAGAGAGAGGCAGCAATGGGCTGTTATTCATCAGACAGATCAAGTTCTGTTACTGAGTTCAAAAATGCAAAAGTTTTAATCTAGCCACAACTGGGCCATGTGACCTGTGTCTGATCATTCTCTAGTCTACATGACTCCTTCGGAGCTCCCTGCTCATTGGAGGTGCAATATTCTTGCTGCTGTACCAGTGTATTTTCTTCAGTAAAGTGCCCTTTGTTTAACAGTTCACAGTATACTACATAGAGGATAACATGAGCAGTTTTTAAAAAGAGAATACTTAATTGGATCATCTCTTCATAACAGTTGATTGGCAAAAGAACCAGAGCTGAGAGAAAGAAAAACCTTTGCACAAAGAGCAGTTAGAATTTGGAATCCCTCTCTGATACTGTGATGATTACAGAATCAAATTAACCCTCTAAAGGAAATTGGATAAACATGTCAAGAAAACTGGCTGAAAGAATGGTTGGTGGTTGGGTGATGGGAAAGGGGGAAGATAATAGGACTGACTGGATTTCTCTTCCAAAGAGCTGATGCAGAGTCAATGGATTGAATGACCTCCTTTTGTGCTGAACTATTTAATCTCTAGAATGCAAAGTTCACCACACAAGTTATCAAGAGGGAAAAATGGGGGTAGGGTGGGGTGGTTGGTATTGAGGGGTTAGAAGGAGATAAGAATCTAGAAGCAGAAAAAGAGCCAGGGTCCATGATTTCTCTTCATGTTCCTGGCTAGCAGAAGTGTTGTTTTGGTGACCCTACTGCACCTCACTCAACTTCACTCTCTTACTGAGGCCTATTCACACTTACAGGGTTGAGGAGAATGGAGCTATAGAAAATACAGATCTGGAGTGAGGTTTGAATAGTGACTGGTAGCACACATTGTCTGAAAGGATGGGAGAGGCAGAAACCCTCACCACATTAAAAAGTATTTGAATGTCTATTTGAATTGTCGTGACATGCAGGGCTAGAGACTAAATGTAGAAGGTGGAAATAGACTGGAATCTCTTTGTCAATTGGTACAGACATGATGGACCAGATGGCCTCTTTCTGTGCCATAATCTTTCTATGATACTTGGATGTGGGCATTGTTAAAAAAAATGTATTGCCCTTGAGAAGATGGTACTGACATAATTTCACAGGGCTGTTAACAGTTGACCACATTGATGAGAGCTGGAGTCTTCATATCCTGTTTCTCCAATAATAAACCAATTGGGTATCGACAATAATCTAACAGCTTTGTGATCATTAAATACCCACTTTTTATTCCAGATCTATTCAATTAACTGAGCCTAATTCGCAAATTTTCATGCTGAGGTTTGGACTCAGGTCTCTCAATTTATGGGTCCATATTGCCAGAATACCAGTCCAATGATGTAGTCACTATGCCACCTGCCAACACAGACCTCAAACTGAGCTGCTAATGCTGAAAGGTGACATAAAGTCATTTCAAAATAAGGTTTCAATCTTATTTGTAGAAACCCTAATACAATATTGATGCTAAACTGGGTGGATTGGGAGGACTAGTGGTGTTTAAAAGTACCAGCTCTTTGAAAAGCCCTCCCCAAAAAAATGAAGTAATGGAACTAAATTTTGAAGGATGCTGCCACAAAAAATGGCCATCTGCTGCTGGTCACTCAATGGCACTATCATTCCCATTGTCCCTTAATCTCTTTTAGACCCACCTGAACTCTGTGGAAGGAATGTTGAATAACACCGCCCCCACCCAGAGCATTGAGGTCACCAGTCAGTTCTCTTTCACAATCTCGAGAATGCCCCATAGTATTTCAAAGATAATTTTGAAGTTGGAATGCAGCAAATGGAAGAGCCAATTGGTACACAGTAAGCTCCCACAACTAGTCATGAGATGAATGACCAGAGAAAGAAGTTTCTGCCCGAGCAGAATGACGACAATAGAGGTGAACATGCCTGTAATATCATGCTGCTTGCCATCTGCTACTTTCTCAGAACTATCTTGCACCAGCCATATGTTGAAGGCTGGGGGTTGGGATAACTACAAGCCCACAAATAAAGGGTAGCTTATTAAGATAATTTAAAGATCAAATAAGATCACTCATCAGAAATCAACTGGAATTTTAAAATTGCTAAGCACCAGGAGCATGGTGGTTGTTTTGGGAGGTGGCCTCCAAGTGACAGACCAAGCATAAGGGTCCTAGCACTCCAGGACGTCTTTGAGGTCCCACCTTGTTGCCAGCCATTGCTGTATTCTTGGCCGTCCTGTGAAGGGATGCTCCTAACAATCGGGGCCTAGAAGCTCTGACCATTTCTTGCATCTGAATTTTTAAAGCTGCTAATGGATGTTCCCTGTATTTCCCTTTAACTGCAATGCCAGGCTTCTGTTTCTTCCAAGTTGGAGGGCCTTTTGTTGGCAGTGGATTTGAGGTTCTGCTAGCTAAACTTAATTGAATGCCATGCATGTTCTTTCGCCAATATTTGGCCAATCATGATGAAATCCTATCATGTGTCTGCTCCCAACACAGTGTAGGGTTGGGACCTCCATTTGACTCGTATATTGGCCTCATGTATCACTTAACCAATACCTAGAAACAGATTCTCTAAGACAAGGTTTTGTGCTTTCAGTCAAGTGGTGCATATTGACCAGGACACCCAGGAGAAAACTCATGTTTTTCTTTCATTTTGCAATCAATTATCTCCTCCTAAGATGGGACCTTGGTTCAACATCATATTGAACAGATAGTATATCAAATTGTTGCAGCTGACAGTGAGGAATGCAGTAGAGTATCTGCCTGGATTTTGTGCAGAACTCCCTGAGACAAGGTTTGGACCCATCATCTTCCAAGTTCATTAGGAAACAACTTCTGACTCAGATGGCCATGTCACTGAAAAGGTTAACTCATTGTCCTGTCTTCCTTTTGTGAGTGACATCCTTTTAAAACTGTCTGAAAATCACAGATGTCGTCATGGTTCAGCTTTAATGAGCTGATGAATACTCCAACACAAACACTCAAAGTATGAATAGCAAGGTGCACTTGCAAGCTGCAATGACGTGATAGTGGGAGAAGAGAGCACTCATCAACACAAAAATTGTACATGAATATGAATTTCTTTTCAAACTAAATTACGCACTGATTTTAAATAGTTCCATTTTTGATTCTGTCAAAGTTTACGTTGCTTAGAACAAAATAGAAGAATGACTTTTACTATTGAAATAGTCTGTCCCTAGTAGCTATGGCACTCCCATTTCAGATTTTATTGAATTAAAGATTTAATTCTGTAAACATTAAAACACATACAAGACAGACTCAGTAGACTCCAAAATTCTTTACATCATTTTGAAACATAGTCACTGTTGTAAAATAGGAAATGCTTCAACCAATTTGTACACAGCAAATTCTCACAAGCGGTGCTGTGGCAATGTGAAAAGAATCGCTTATAGATATTGGTTAAGAGATAAATCTCTTGGTTTCGCACAGAGCTCCCCAGTGTGGGAGTTGGAACCCAAGTGGGTTGCAAAATGGAACTTTGGGGTCACAATTCTGAAGTAGCAGTTGCCACCAGGGAGTTCTGAACCAGTTGAACAGCTGCCTTCCCACACTACCCAGCCTCTACTCTGAAAGTTCCCCTACCACAGGTCTTGAAGAGAGGTTATGAAAAGGTTCACACCTTGAAATGGGGTCAGAGTGGGGAAAGATTTAAGAAGAACTAGTTTAATGTCTCATCTAAAAGATGGCACCTGAAGTGCTGTATACCCTGAGTACTGCAATAGATTTTGTGCTCAAGTTTCTTGAAGGTTATTCAAACTCATAACCATCTGAAGCAGAGGCAGGAGTGGAACTGCTAAATCGATGCTAACCATGTGAGGGCAAAATAAGCCTTTTGGTAAATTGGTTATTAATAATAATCTAGGAAAAAAAACGCAATTGAATTTTGAATGCTTGCAAAGTTTTTGTCAATGATTCCCTCAGGAATTCTTTTGTTTTGTTACTATAATTATTATTGATATTAATGTTATTGTTATTAATTATTATTGTGATTATAAGAGGCATAGATAGTGTGGATAGGAAGGCATCTCTTTCATCAGTAAAGCAGTCAATAACCTCGGCTGATGTCTAAGGTGAGAGGTAGGAGGCTAACAGAAAAGTTGAGAAGAAGTTAACTTTCACTCAGAGGATGGTGGGAGTCTGGAAGTCATTGCGTGAAAGGGTAATGAGTCAGAAAGTCTCATAACTTCGAAGCAATATTTAGATATTCACTTACATTGCCATAGCATCCTGGCCTATGGGCTGAAGACTGTAAAATTGGATTAGTGTGGTTAGATGTATACTGATCAGGGAGACACAATAGGCTGAATGACCTCTATGAGTCTCTGGACTGAATCTTATTTTTTCTGGCTAAATGCAAATTTCATTGAGGCTTTTGGCGATCTTTGCACCATATGGCCAAATGAGTTTTCTTGCCTTATCTTACCAAATGCATCTCATTAACTACCTAACCTGTCCTATGGTTTTTGTCATGTACAAATCAGGGCCTATCCTACCATGTGCTATTCCCAGAATAATCTGCCACTCATTGGGTATCTGCCAAAAGATTAGCATTCATGGGTCCATCCATCTTTAAAACGCCTCTGTGCACCCAGTTTAGCATTGTCATTCTGAAGCTGCCCTACTTGACAGACAAATCTGAATATTGTGGAGATTAGGAACTTGACTTCACAATTTTTCAATAGGGATCTGGAGATCCTGGTGGATTATTGGGTGGTGCAAAGGTGAGGAGTCCATTTCTCAGAGGACTGACAGAGGAGATCATGCCACTAGACCATGGCAGCCTGGCCGCAGATTGCCACTTGGGTCCTCACCATCTCCAGGGTGTGGAGAAATGGCCAACAGTGTCAAAAGGTCAATGACCTTCCCAACTTCTTGCCACCTCTGTGCTGCTACTTCAGTCCCTCGGAACACTTCACCACATTTATACCACCTGCACTGTTACTAATAGCTGTGCCACCTACTTTCATCTCACTCAATCCCTCCCTTTTTTTTATTCCAGAAGAAGACAGCATACAACAGGATAGAGAAATCCTGTGTGGATGGGGCTGTCTGACATTTGGTTCCTCATGGGCCAGGGTGGCGCCAGGAGGTACCCAACAAAAAGGAACCATACATAACCCTTCAGAAGTCCTTTCTCAGGTCACTCCAGAGGTTGCTGAGCCCTTCACCACAACTCCACCTGCCTCTCTCCAACCCTTGGAAGTTTAAGCTGGGGAAGGTCAACTTACCTCTGACAAGAACAGTCTTGGCATGTCTGGCTCATCCAGGCACAAGTCCCCCTGGAGTTTCCCAACAAAACAGGGCCTCTCTACCCCCAACTGCAGAACAAGAGGCTTTCCCAAACCCTCCAATCCTGGCAACATCCTCTAGAAGAGAGACCAGAATTAAACGCAGTATTCCAAAAATAGCCTAACCAGTAGGGCAGCCTCGTCAGCCCCATGCCCCACTGTTCATTTAGATAATGGATGATCTGCGTTAGCGCCTCAATTATTCGCATTATTTATTAGTGACTTGGATAATGGCATAGAAAGACAAATCCAGATTTGTTGATGACATGAAGTTAGGTGGTGGTGTAGACAGCATAGATGATAGAATACAATTACGAAGAGATTTTGATAGACTAAGTAACTGGGTAAAGCTGTGGCAGATGGAGTTCAATGCAAATGTGCGAGGTTATCTATTTTGGACTGAAAAAGGGTAGATCAGGGTGCATTCTAGATGGTATGAAATTAAATATAGTGGATGTTCAAAGAGACCTGGGGGTTCAGGCAGTTAAGTCTTAAAAATTTTACAGAAGAAATCTAAAGGAATGCTGACCTTTACATTTAGAGGGCTTCAGGACAAGCCTGCAAAATTATACTTCAGTTATACTGAACTTGGTTAGATCCCATTTGGAGTACTGAGAACAGATCTGGGTACTACACCTCAGGAAAGATGTATTGGCCTTGGAGAGAGAATGATACTGGGACTTCAGGGATTAAGTTATGAGGAGATATCACACAAATTAGGCCTGTTTCTCTAGAATTTAGAATGTTAAGGGATGATCTGATGGAAGTCCTCAAGATATTAACAGGAAGATTCAGGACAGATAAAGATAAACTCTTTCCATTGGTTGGTGATTTTAGAACTAGGGGCTATAATTTGAGAAGTAGGGCCAAACTGTTCAGGAGAGAAGTTAGGAAGCACTTCTATATGTAAAGGTTGGTGGATATTTGCAACTATCTTCCACAAACGACAGAAGATGCTGGATCAGTTAATTTTAAATCTGAGAGAGATAAAATTTTGTTAAGCAAAGCTATTAAGGGATAATGGCCAAAGGCAGGTATATGGAGTTAAGTCAGATCAGCCATGATCTCATAGAATGGTGGAGTAGGCTCAAGGGCTGAATTGCCTATTCTTGTTCCTGTGTTTTCTATGTTTCCCATCAGTGTAAAATTTACTTGCCAGACTATACACAATATCCTTTGATACACTTATAGAGTCATCGAGATGTACAGCATGAAAACAGACCCTTTAGTCCAACCCGTCCGTGCCGACCAGATATCCCAACCCAATCTAGTCCCATCTGCCAGCACCTGGCCCATATCCCTCCAAAACCTTCCTATTCATATACCCATCCAAATGCCTCTTAAATGTTGCAATTGTACCAGCCCCTACCACTTCCTTTGGCAGCTCATTCCATACCTGTACCACCTCTGTGTGAAAATGTTGCCCCGTAGGTCTCTTTTATACCTTTCCCCTCTCACCCTAAACCTATGCCCTCTAGTTCTGGATTCCCTGACCCTAGGGAAAAGACTTTGCCTATTTACCCTATCCATGCCCCTCATAATTTTGTAAACCTCTATAAGGTCACCCCTCAGCCTCCGACGCTCCAGGGAAAACAGCCCCAGCCTGTTCAGCCTCTCCCTATAGCTCAAATCCTCCAACCCTGGCAACATCCTTGTAATCCTTTCTGAACCCTTTCAAATTTCATAACATATTTCCGATAGGAAGGAGACCAGAATTGCATGCAATATTCCAACAGTGGCCTAACCAATGTCCTGTACAGCCGCAACATGACCTCCCAACTCCTGTACTCCATACTCTGACCAATAAAGGAAAGCATATGAAACGCCTTCTTCACTATCCTATCTACCTGCGACTCCACTTTCAAGGAGCTATGAACCTACACTCCGCGGACTCTTTGTTCAGCATCACTCCCTAGGACCTTACTGTTAAGTGTATAGGTCCTGCTAAGATTTGCTTTTCCAAAATGCAGCACCTCGCATTTATCTGAATTAAATTCCATCTTCCACTACACCTCCAATTTTGGTGTCATCTGCAAACTTACTAACTGTACCTCTTATGCTCACATCCAAATCATTTATGTAAATGACAAAAAGTAGAGGACACAGCACTGATCCTTGTGGCACTCCACTGGTCACAGGCCTCCAGTCTGAAAATCAACCCTCTACCACCACTCTTTGTCTTCTATCTTTGAGCCAGTTCTGTATCCAAATGTCTAGTTCTCCCTGTATTAAATGCGATCTAAGCTTGCTAACCATGGGGAACCTTGTCGAACGCCTTACTGAAGTCCATATAGATCACATCTACCGCTCGGCCCTTATCAATCCTCTTTGTTACTTCCTCAAAAAACTCAATCAAGTTTGTGAGACATGATTTCCCACGCACAAAGCCATGTTGACCACCCCTAATTAGTCCTTGCCTTCCATTAATCTCTGTCTTCAAAGCTTCCATTTCTCCCATCCATCACCTTTTAGGAGGAAATAACTCCAAATTTTTATCTACCTTTGGGTGAAAACATTTCTCTTGATTTCAGCAGTGAATCGCCAAGCTAGGATTGTACTCCATTTAAAATAAGTTTCTGATGTTAATTTGTTTTAAAAATAAACTTTAATAATGAAGATTAATGCAGATGTTCATCAAATTTTGCTTTAATAAATCATTTTGGTATTTAATTTAAATGCATACTTCTGAGTTAGGTCTTATACTTCTTCTGTCCTTATTTCAATGTAATGGTTAGAACTGCATTCATCATCGGAAATTGTGTCTCACTAACTTGAGTATTTTGAAGAAATAATAATTACGATTAATGAAGGCAGAGCAGTGGATGTGATCTATATGGACTTCAGTAAGGCGTTCAACAAGGTTCTGATTAGCAGATTGGTTAACAAGGTTAGATCACATGGAATACAGGGAACACTAGCCAATTGGATTCAGAACTGGTTTGAAGGTGGGTGACAGAGGGTGATGGTGGAGTATTGCCTTTCAGACTAGAGGCCTATGACCAGTGATGTGCCGCAAGGGTCAGTGCTGGGTCCACTTTTTTTCATTTATGTGAATGATTCAGACATGAACATAGGAGGTATAGTTCGTAAGTTTGCAGATGACATCAAAATTGTTGGTGTAGTGGACAGTGAAGAAGTTACCTCAGAGTATAATGGGACCTTCATCAGATGGGCTAATGAGCCAAGGACTGGCAGATAAAGTTTAATTTAGATAAATATGAGGTGCTGCATTTGGAAAGGCAAATCAGTTTAGGACTTAATAGTAAGGTGTTGAGGAATGTTGCTGAACAAAGAGACCTTGGTGTGCAGGTGCATTGTTCCTTGAAAATTGAGTCACAGGTAGACAGAATAGTGAAGAAGACCTTTGGTATGCTTTCCTTTATTGGTCAGTGTATTGAATGTGGAAGTTGTGAGGTCATATTGCAGCTGTCCAGGACATTGGTTAGGCCACTTTTGGAATGTGTTCAATTCTGGTCTCCCTGCTTTAGGATGGATGATATAAAACCTGAAATAGTTCAGAAAAGATTTACAAGGATATTGCCAGGGTTGAAGGGTTTGAGCTATAGGAGAGGCTAAATAGGCTGGGGCTATTTTCCCTGAAGCATTGGAGGCTGAGGGGTGACCTTATAGAGGTTTATAAAATCATGACGGGCATGGATAGGATGAATAACCAAGCTCTTTTCCCCAGGTTAAGGGAGTCCAAAACTAGAGGGCTAAACTACGTTTAAGATGAGAGGAGAAAGATTTATGAGGGACCTAAGGGGCAACCTTTTCATGCAAAAGGTGGTGTGTTTATGGAAAGAGCTGCCAGAGGAAGTGGTGGAGGCTGGTACAATTACAGCATTTAAAAGGCATCTGGATGGGTATATGAATAGAAAGGGTTTAGAGGGATATGGACCAAATGCTGGCAAGTAGGACAAGATTAATTTAGGATATCCGGTCAGCATGAACGAGTTGGACCGATGGGTCTGTTTCTGTGCTGTCCAGCTCTATAACTCTATGACTGTCTGAGCAACTTAATATTTTCTGTACTTCAGCAAGTTCTTCCTCAACCACCATTTTAAAGGTTACAGATTCATTTTACTCGTCTGGTTCATCTTTTGTTAGAAATCTTAATTCCCCATTGTAACTTTATATCTTTCTTTCAGTTCACTATTCAAGTGTGGGCACTTATTGTCTATCCCTAATTGTACTTGAGAATGTTGTGGTGAGCCGCCTTCTTCATCTGTTGCAGTCATTGGGGGTAAGTACACCCACAATGTTCTTATGAAAGGAGTTCCAGGATGTTGACCCATTTCCAAGGCAGATTGTGAATGACTTGGAGGAGGACTTGCAGGTGATGTATTCCTTCTCGGTGGTGGAAGTCATAGGTTTGGAAGGTTCTGTTGAAGGAGTCTAGAAGCTTTGCTGTGGTGATTTCTTTGGATAGTGTACACAGCTGCTTTGATGTGGAGGATGGTGAGTGTTTCCGGACAGTAATGTGATGTAACATGATGAAGTTGTAAAGCTGAATTCACAATCCGGGTCCAAATCCTAACGTGCATACTGCTGTTTTAGATAGTGGGTTGCTCTGGTGCCTCCCTGATTAAGACTGGTCTGTTTGTAAAGGAAAGGTTTCATTCAGTGGTAAGCAGCATTGAGCTGGGGCTGTTTACAAGGGATTTGGCATACATTAGAAGTTTAGTCATTATTATAATGTAGCAAATGTAATTGCTAATTTGTACGCAGCAAGTTCCCACTAACAGCAGTGAAATAAATGACAAGATCATCTGTTCCCAGGTTTTGATGAAACAACAATTAGTAACCAGGACAAATCCAAACAGTGGTGTGGGCTCTTTTACATCCATCTGGGAGGACAGATGAACCCTTGGTTTAATTGAATGGATGGCACCTATGATGGTGCAGCATTCCCTCATGATTATACTGCCACACCTGACTGTATTTTGTATGGATGTTTCAGGAGTGGGACATAAATTGGACTCTACAAGAGAGTGCAAACACTGGAGCAAGGCAAATGCCTACTCCTCATAATTACTTTCAACAAATTTGTAGATTTGATCCATTGGGTTGAATAAAGCCCTTCCCAGGAATTTATATTTTTTGAGCCTCTCATGTGCAACGTCAATGAAGGCCTTTACGTTTAGTTTTACTGCTTTCTATTCATGACATATTGCCAGTACCTTCTCATTTTCAATGCAATATTCACCCTTACGTTTCTGTTTCTCGGATGACCGTCTTGCTTCTGATATTGGGGAGTTTCTGGCTGTTTTGGTTATCTGGAGTTGAGTGTGCTTTTAATTCTCCACTGGCCAAATTAGTTTATTTCATTTGTTTTTGCAGACTATTGTTTTGTTCCTAGGGAATAGATTTTAATGGTTTTCACGTTTCTGATTAAGATGCCCTGATTCATTGTCGCAATAAGGAATACCAAATCCTTAGGGGACACTTGGGAGTTTTCACTCTGCAGGAGACACAGCAGAGGAACATCAAGGCACTTGTTGCTTTTGAACCTGAGACAGGTCTGTGCCTGTGGTTTTTTCCGACTCTTCAGAATAGTTTAGAGCTGTTAATGTGCTGCTAAGGATCTGTCAGATTGGAAAACTTGCAGCTTATAATGAATAGGCACAGTTTACATTATCTAAAAGGTTGCCAGTGCCTCATCACATTCTCTAATTGTCCTTCTAGGAAAATGGGCTCATAATGGCTGGGAGAAGGACAGGTTCCATTATTGTCTGATTTTAGTGCCATGGAGGAGAGAACCCTGGACAGTGCGAGGGTTGCTGACCACAAGAAATACAAGCAAGGCGACATGGGCATTGGTGTTGAGAACAGTGATTAGGGAGTGTAAGTCATTTGTTATAGGAGGTGCACTACACTCTAACCCTTCCCAACAGGTTCCTGAACACTAAGATGCATTGTAAGTCTCAGCATATGCAGAGGCCTGCAGAACATGTTAGTTCTCATGGTTTCATCTTGTGTCTCTCAAAGGAGCAGATATTGAGGCATTCTGACCAACTCGCTCACCATGCAGCTGATTTGAGTGGCACTGGGTGAAGAGGATTACTAATGAACAAGATGAGATGTTAGAGGTGGAGGCAGAGGCAGTTTTACCACAGTGGAAGGATGACTGCCACAGCCCTGCATGGATAGGCACAGTTGCAAGACATTAGGAGCCACAGGAAAGAAGGCTTTTCTGAGAAGCAACTGGGAACTGGCTTCCACATGCTGTAGATTCCTGAGGCACATTGGGGTCATAAACAGAGAATGGAACTGCACATTACTGTCCACAGGATCCATGCCACACTAATAGCTTAGATCAGAAGCTGCTCCTTTTCTCTGTGTCTGTTTGCTGGACGTCTCTCAACTAGAAAAGTTCTGCCATTTCTCAATTCCAAAATCAGATGGAGTGATGATTTACATGTTTCTTAAAGGCATAATGATATCCTGACTGCCAATATGAGTGCAGAATCTCCCATTGTAATAATGACCAGATAATCTGTTTGAGTTTCATTTATTGAAAGGCAAGTATTGGCCAGGATGCTGGGGATAACTCATCTGCTATTCATGTTTGCCACTGAATCTTTTTGTGCCCACCAAACAGGGGAGACAGGGGAGCATTGGGCACAGAAATGGAAACTTCCTCATTTTCCTTTCCCAACCTTGATGAGCACAAAGTTCTAAAGACTTAAAACAGTGACAAATCATTTCACAATGTGCTCCAGCATGAAAGAACATTGTGCATCTGATATACTCAATGCCACCATTACAACTCAGAGAGGAATAATTAACTAGTGTATTAAATGTTCAAACAACAACATTTCTGAACATTCATTTCTATGCCATAGCATTTCAAATCTGTTTAGATTAATACTGAATAAAGTTAACAAGTAATTCCTTCAACAAAGAACTATACAAGATATAGCAGCTGCATTAGCAGTAGCATTTGGTAAGGAAATTATCCTCATCTTACAAACTTAACAAGATAACAGATTAATGTAAGAAGGCTTCTTGAATTGATGCAGATGAGACCTTCAGAAAGCTGTCCTATTGTTGCTTAGCAAAGGTCAGGCTCTTTGCAGTGTAATGATCATTCAATGTTAGAGACCTGATTCTATTCATACTTACTAACACACAGCTACTCCAGAGCGAGTGAGATGGACAGCTGGCTCAGATTCCTTTTGACATTTCAACAAACAGTGCCCGCTGTAGGAGGCTTGTCAGTGGGAGTCAGAGGCAGCAATGACTGGCACAATTCACCTTCCCTTTACTGGAAGTAGACAGGTTTTTCAATTGCCAATTCATTATTACAGCAGCCCACAGCTTTACTAACCTCTAATAAGCCTAATTATTCAAATGTACAGTTCTCATAATGCCGATTACTCATCTATGATCCTCCTAAAGTACAATGGAAAGGAAACGGCTGTTTTTTGAGTGAAAGCTGGAAGGAAACACACTTTGCAAGGGAGGGTCACTGTTTGTCACAATAGAAATACAAGGCATGTGGAAACAATGTCTACTTCCTTTAATTATACATCCTTTAACAGGTCAGTAATAAACATATTATCCTTGAAGTTCATACCGGTTGTCAGACCAGTATGGTTTTCAGGTAAAATACCACTGTCAGTACGATATGGAATGAGTATTCCCCATATGTTAGCCCTTGTAAAATATACCATGAAGACTGGATTCTTGCCGAGACAGATGTCTTCAGTTTGATTAACAATACTAACAATTTACACTGCTACGTTATCTCAGGCTTATACATAGTCTGGTTTCTGTACTACTGACTGCATACAGCGAAGATACAGTAACTACAGGCAGACTACTACAAGACTATTATTGCTGTTACCACTACCGAACATGAAGCAGGTACCTTTATATGGAACATCACATGTCGTAATGTAATCTAACTGTCCTAAACGTACATTGTCTGTCTGGTCAGGAGAGGTTTTTTGTGTGATATTACATCATCCCTCCTTTCCCTTTAAAGAATGGGAAGTCTTGTCTGATAAGCATGTATAACAATGCATATTGATATACTATCTCTGCACATTAAGATAATGTCCTAGTGGATTTGCAACATGAACACATCTAGTCCTTACACTGTTATCATGACTTGGATGTGTAATTTCCCTATGCTATCTGATGGATGTGTATCATATATCATAGATGTGTTCTTGTTGTCTGGCACTAAATACTCAAAATCCAATTCATCATCCTGTGTGATGGGTAATTCGGCATGTGCAATTCAGATTTGTTGCCTATTTCTTCACAGGGATTGACATAGCTAATTATAACATTGTATGACCTAGGCTGGACACAACAATATTGTTTCTTGCTCCAAACTCATGTGTTCTTATGAAAACCTTAAACTCTTGTACTTTGTCCTGGTTCAAGTTGAGATAACTATCTGCATATTCGCTGGTCATGCGTTTGTTATCAGTTCATATCTTTCCAACTGTGCATTGTGCACAAGAGGTTAGTTGGTGAGAGCATGGAAGGGAAGAACTGTGTGGAACCTGTCCCACAGACATGAGAGCTGCCAGTGAGGATAAATATTATCTTGAAAAGAAGCACATACTTTATTAAAGCTATCTGAAAATCTTGACAAGTTACTTTACATTTGACTACCATTGGTTTACGGTACGGACAGTGCATTCTGCAAGATTGTTAGACTGAGGGTAGTAAGGGAGAAGAGGTAATATATTGGGACATCGCATTTCTTGCATGTCTTGGAAGGGTGCACTAAAGTAGTGTAGATTGTTGTCAGACAAAATTTGTTGAGTTATCATTGAACACACTGAATGTAGTGGTCAATATGCCAATACTGATTCCTGAAGAAGGGCTTATTGCCCGAAACGTCGATTCTCCTGCTCCTTGGATGCTGCCTGACCTGCTGTGCTTTTCCAGCAACACATTTTCAGCTCTGATCTCCAGCATCTGCAGTCCTCACTTTCTCCTCAATATGCCAACAACCATGTATCTGGTTTGTCAGATAAAAGGGAATTTAGTGAAGTAGACAGTCACCAGAATGTAATTGCATCCTCGAACATGGGAAAGATCATTTGCAAACTGGCAGCACAGTTCAGAAGGATTTTTTTGTGGAAGGAGAGGTTCTGTTAATTGTTGAGGTTGGTGGACTTGACAGGTTTCACACAATTTGATTAGTTGATTGATGTTTATATTGATAGATTCTCATCCCAATCTCATTGTTTTCTCTACTCCCATATAATCTTTAAATATATGTTCCAGCCTGGGTTGATGTAGAACTTATGGAATTATCACTCATTTGTCTTCAAAAATTAAATTTCTGTAAAGTTCTAGATGTCTTTGAATGGTCAGAAGGAATGTGCTTGCTCAGGGATTGAGAATGGGTTCAGGTTACCTGCTAATTATAAGTGTGAGTTGTTTCAGTTGGTCATCACCTGACGTAACTTGCTGAATCAACTATGCTTGGCTGATATATTAGATTGCTGTTCAGATTACCTTCTAACTTGGATTCAATAATATTCACTTGTAGGTCTAAAGGAACGTCTTTGTTATTTGCAGCATTTGGAAGTCGGCTAAGAGCATCTGAAGTGGTCATCTGGGAACCTGATTTGTATTGTACTTCTAAATGATATACTTAGAATTTCAAAAGTAGACATTGTAGTTTTGGAGATGCACTTGTGAGTGACATTTTACAGATCATTTCCGATGGTTTGTGGTCAATATGAGCAATGAAATGCTTGCTGAATAGATATGTATGAGAGCACTGTATTTTGAAAGCTAGACAAGGATTTCTCATTCCTTGCAGGAGCAGTTTGCCTGAGCTGTCATAAGGACCTTCGAACCAAATGCAATAAGATTGTCTTCCTGTATCAGACTTGTCTGATACAACTTTTCTGAGTTGTATCTAATTCCAAGTTGGTCAGGAACCATAATATTGAAGGACACACTTGTTGAATGATAAAATACTTTCGAGCGATTGAAAAAGTCTAATGTATGGTATGCCTTTGTAGCTATCTCAAAGAAGAGAACTTTGCTTGTAAACTTCAGAAGATATTAGGATAAAAAGTTGAAGAAGCTGAGACAATTTTGTGAATCATCTTTGACTTATGGTAGACATCGTTTGTATATTTTCAATTTTGGTAGGATCAGATCTAATACCATTTGTCAAATAGATTGATCTGAAAAAATTGACTTGGCTCATGTTGATTTGGCATCTTTTACCTTTTGAAAACAAGGTAATTGTCACAAGATTGGAAATTTGTGTCATTCTCACAGTTCTTTCAAGGACTGCAATGTCATCTGTGATACTGAAACAATTGATAATATGATCCATGTATTATTGGAATGTATCCCGGTTGACTGATAATCCAAATGGTAATCTGAGGGGGATTGTAACAACCAATAGGTGTTCGTGAAGTTGTCAGTTCCTGTGACTCCATAAGGCCATAAGACATAGGAGCAGAAATTAGGTTACTCAGCCCATTGAGTTTGCTCCACCATTCAATCATAGCTGATAAGTTTCTCATCCCCATTTTCCTGCTTTTTTCCTGTAACCCTTGATCCCTTTGATAATCAAGAACCTAGCTATCTCAGACTTAACTATACTCAAATCATATGGCCTCCACAGCCTTCTATGCCAATGAATTCCATAGATTCACCACTCTCTGGCTAAAGAAGTTCCTCCTTACCTCAGTTCGAAAAGGTCTTCCCTTTACTCAAAGTCTATGCCTTTGGGTCCTAGTTTCTCCTACCAATGGAAACATCTTCCCAACATCTACTCTGTCCAGGCCATTCAGCATCTGTATGTTTTAATTAGATCCTGCCACCGCACCCCCCCCACAATCCTTATCTCACTCAGCAGCCTCCTGTGCGGCACCTTGTCAAAGGGCTTCTTTATGTCCAAGTAGGTAATATCCACTGGTTCTCTTTTGTCTAACCTGCTTGTTATTTCCTCAAAGAATTCTGGCAGATTTGTCAGGCATGACCTCCCCTTGATGAAATCATGCTGACTTTGCCCTATTTTGCAATTCCAAATATTCAGAAATCTCATCCTTCACAATAGATTCCAGGATCTTACCTATGAGCGAGGTTAGGCTAATTGGTCTGTAATTTTCTTCTTTTGCCTTACTCCCTTTTTAAACAGGGGTGTCACATTAGCGATTTTCCAGTCCTCTGGAACCCTCTCTGATTCTAGCCATTCCTGAAAGATCACCACTAACACTTTCACTAAGCCTTCATCTATCTCCCTTCAAACTCTGGGGTGAAGTCCATCTGGTCCAGGTGATTTATCCAATGTCAGGCCATTCAGTTTTTCTACCACCTTCTCCTTGGTGATAGCCACCGTACTCAGCTCTGCCCCCTCACTCTCTTGAATTTTTGCGATATTACTTGTGTCTTCCACTACGAAGACTTAGAGTCATAGAGTCATCAAGATGTACAGCATGGAAACAGACCCTTCGGTCAAACCTGTCCATGCCGACCAGATATCCCAATCTAATCTAATCCCACCTGCCAGCATCCAGCCCATATCCCTCCAAACCCTTTCCTATTCATGTACCCATCCAAATGCTTCTTAAATGTTGCAATTGTACCAGCCTCCACCACATCCTCTGGCAGCTAATTCCATACACGTACCACCCTCTGTATGAAAAAGTTGCCCCGTAGGTCTCTTTTATATCTTTCCCCTCTCAACCTAAACCTGTGCTCTCCAGTTCTGGACTCCCCGACCCCAGGGAAAAGACTTTGCCTAATTACCCTATCCATGTCCCTCATAATTTTGTAAACCCCTATAAGGTCACCCCTCAGC
>NC_057731.1:5160839-5170148 GCF_004010195.1 Chiloscyllium plagiosum | reverse complement strand
GCATTTCCACTTTCAAGGAGCTATGAATCTGCACTCCAAGGTCTCTTTGTTCAGCAACACTCCCTAGGACCTTACCATTAAGTGTATAAGTCCTGCTAAAATTTGCTTTCCCAAAATGCATGAATTAAACTCCATCTGCCACTTCTCTGCCCAATGGCCTGTCTGGTCAAGATCCTGTTGTAATCTGAGGTAACCTTCTTCACTGTTCACTAAACCTCCAATTTTGGTGGCATCTGCAAACTTACTAACTGTACCTCTTATGCTTACATCCAAATAATTTATGTAAGTGACAAAAAGTAGAGGACACAGCACTGATCCTTGTGGCACTCCACTGGTCACAGGCCTCCAGTCTGAAAATCAACCCTCCACCACCACCCTCTGTCTTCTACCTTTGAGCCAGTTCTGTATCCAATTGGCTAGTTCTCCCTGTTTTCCGTGAGATCTAACCTTGCTAATCAGTCTCCCATGGGGAACCTTGTCGAATGCCTTACTGAAGTCCATATAGATCACATCTACCGCTCGGCCCTTATCAATCCTCTTTGTTACTTCCTCAAAAAACTCAATTAAGTTTGTGACACATGATTTCCCCCCGCACAAAGCCATGTTGCCTATCCCTAATCAGTCCTTTCCTTTCCAAATATATGTAAACCCTGTCCCTCAGGATTCCCTCCAAAAACTTGCCCGTCAGGCTCATTGGTCTATAGTTCCCTGGCCTGTCCTTACCACCCTTCTTAAACAGTGGCACCACATTAGCCAACCTCCAGTCTTTCGGCACCACACCTGTGACTATTGATGATACAAATATCTCAGCAAGAGGCCCAGCAATCACTTCTCTAGCTTCCCACAGAGTTCTAGGGTTCACCTGATCAGGTCCTGGGGATTTATCCACCTTTACCCATTACAAGACATCCAGCACTTCCTCCTCTGTAATATAGACATTTTGCAAGGTGTCACCATCTATTTCCCGACAGTCTATATCTTCCATATCCTTTTCCACAGTAAATACTGATGCAAAATACTCTTTTAGTATCTCCCCCATTTTCTGCGGGTCGCACAAAGGCCGCCTTGCTGATCTTTGAGGGCTGGAAATGTGTTGCTGGAAAAGCGCAGCAGGTCAGGCAGCATCCAGGGAACAGGAGAATCGACGTATCGGGCATAAGCCCTTCTTCAGGAAGGGCTTTGAGGAGTCCTATTCTCTCCCTAGTTACCCTTTTGTCCTCAATGTATTTAGTTTAGATGATTAGATTACTTACAGTGTGGAAACAGGCCCTTTGGCCCAACAAGTCCATACCGATCCTTCGAAGAGCAACTCACCCAGACCCATTCCCCTACATTGACCCCTTCACCTAACACTACGGGCAATTTAGCATGGCCAATTCACCTGACCTGCACATTTTTGGACTGTGGGAGGAAACCGGAGCACCCGGAGGAAACCCACGCAGACACGGGGAGAATGTGCAAACTCTACACAGACAGTTGCCCGAGGTGGGAATTGAACCCGGGTCTCTGGCCCTGAGAGGCAGCAGTGTTAACCACTGTGCCACCGTGCCGCCCACTGTGTCACTGTGCCGCCCACAATTCTCCTTAATTCTATTTGACAAAGCTATCTCACGTCACCTTTTTGCCCTCCTGATTTCTCTCTTAAGTATACTCCTACTGCCTTTATACTCTTTTAAGGATTCACTCGATCTGTCCTTCTATACCTGACACATGCTTCCTTCCTTTTCTTAACCAAACCCTCAATTTCTTTAGTCATCCAGCATTCCCTATACCTAACACCTTTCCTTTCACCCTGACAGGAATATACTTTCTCTGGATTCTAGTTATCTCATTTCTGAAGGCTTCCCATTTTCCAGCCGTCCCTTTACCTGCAAACATCTGCCTCCAATCTGCTTTCGAAAGTTCTTGCCTGTCAAAATTGGCCTTTCTCCAATTTAGAACTTTAGCTTTTAGATCTGGTCTATCCTTTTCCATTATTATTTTAAATCTAATAGAATTATGGTTGCTGCCCCAAAGTGTTCGCCCACTGACACCTCAGTCACCTGCCCTGCCTTATTTCCCAAGAGTAAGTCAAGTTTTGCACATTCTCTCGTAGGTACATCCACATACTGAATCAGAAAATTGTCTTGTACACACTTAACAAATTCCTCTCCATCTAAACCCTTAACACTATGGCAGTCCCAGTCTATGTTTGGAAAGTTAAAATCCCTTACCATAACCAACCTATTATTCTTATAGATAGCTGAGATCTCTTTTCAAGTTTGTTTCTCAATTTGTCTCTGACTATTAGGGGGTCTATAATACAATCCCAATAAGGTGATCATCCCTTTCTTATTTCTCAGTTTCAGCTCGATAAATTCCCTGGATGTATTTCCGGGAATATCCTCCCTCAGCACAGCTGCAATGCTATCCCTTATCAAAAATGCCACCCCCACCCCTCCTCTCTTGCCTCCCTTTCTATCCTTCCTGGAGCATTTGTATCCTGGAACATTAAGCTGCCAGTCCTGCCCATCCCTGAGCCATGTTTCTGTAATGCTATGATATCCCAGTCCCATGTTCCTAACCATGCCCTGAGTTCATCTGCCTTCCCTGTTTGGCCCCTTGCATTGAAATAAATGCAGTTTAATTTCTTAGTCCTACCTGCTTGACCTGACTGTTTGACTCACTTCTGTTCTCAACTGTACCCGTCTCAGATTGATCTCTTTCCTCACTATCTCCCTGGGTTCCACCTTGTAAATCCTCCCAAGCAGCTCTAGCAAATTTCCCTGCCAGTATATTAGTCCCCTTCCTATTTAGGTGCAATCGTTCGTCTTGTATAGGTCACTTCTACCCCAGAAAAAGTTTCCAATGATCCAAAAATGTGAATCCTTCTCCACTGCACTAGCTCCTCAGCCATGCACTCCTCTGCTATTCCTGCCCGCGCTAGCTCATAGCACTGGGAGTATTACTACTCTCGAGGACCTCCTTTTTAAATTTCTGCCTAACTCCCTGTAATCTCCCTTCAGAATCTCAACCTTTTCCCTTCCTATGTCGTTGGTTCCAATGTGGACAATGATCTCTTGCTGGCCCCTCTCCCCCGTGAGAACATTCTGCACCCTCTCTGAGACATCCTTGATCCTGACACCAGGGAAGCAATACACCATTCTGTTGTTTCGCTACTGGCCACAGAAACGTCTGTCGTACCTCGGACTAGAGAATCCCCTAACACACTTGATCTCTTGGCACCCGACATACCCCTCGTTGCAATAGAGCCAGTCTCAATACCAGAAACTTGGCTGTTCGTGCTACGTTCCCCTGAGAATCCATCACCCACTACATTTTCCAAAACAGCATACCTGTTTGAAATGGGTATATCCATAAAAGACTCCTGCCCTAGCTGCCTACCTCCCTTACCTTTTCTGGAGTTAACCATCTATGTGACTGTATCTGAGACTTACCCCCCTTCCTATAATTGCCATCCATCACGTACTGTTGCTGTTGCAGATTCCTCATTGCTTCCAGCTGTCTCTCCATCCGATCCACTCGATCTGATAAGATTCGCAGCCAACAGCATTTTTGGCAGATGTAATCCACAGTATCCCTTTAACTCACTTTAAACTCCCACATCTGACAATACATATCACTCGATTAAAGGCCATTTTTGCTCCTTCACAATCTACAGACCCAGAAAATAACACTGCCTTCTTCCTCTACAAACACTGCCCCAGGTTAAATTAATAGTTATGGCTCATATTTTAAGTTTAATCAAGAGACATATCCCCAAAAACATATAATCAAGAAAGAACCCACTCTACTCACTACTGCAGATTCTCAGTAGGCCACACTTAAAACAACGATTAATTTATCTGATTCTGTGCTGTGAACTTCACCCAACAGTTCCTCCAAGATTAGTTGTGAATTTCACTATTTGCTAATTTTCCGAGATGCACTCCGATGTCCAACATGAATTCAAACAGCAAAGGCAGTAACTGTGCAGGTTCTCTCTCTCTCTCTCTCTCTCCCTCCTGAACTGACCTCACCATGTGCTTCCTTTGTCTGTCATTCTCCCTTTTAAAACTGCTGTTGTTTTGACATTTTTTTCCCAAAGTTCCAAAACAATGCAACAGCATATAAAACAGTAATTGCTGCTCCTGGAATTCGAGGAAATCACCTCCAGCACCTAAAATACCTCAAAAAAAGGAGCAGCTCTTACAGCCAGAAATTTTTCCCGTCCTTCGTCTTTGATTACCCAGACTTACGCAAAGTAAATATTCAGTTCCTCAACCATTTCCTTGTTCCCCACTACCATCTCTCCAGCATCGTTTTCCAGCAGTCCATTGTCCATTTTTGTCCTTTATATATCTTAAGACACTCTTACAGTCTTTTATATTACTGGCTAGCTTACCTTTATATTCAATCTTCGCCTTCCTTATTTCTTTTTTTTTTTGTTACCCTCTGTTGTTTTTGTAAGCTTCCCAATCCTCTGGTTTCCCATTGCCTTTTGCCATATTATGCTTTCTCTTCTGCTTTTATGCTATCCCTGACTTCCCTAGTCAGCCATGGTCACCTCATTTTCCCTTTACTATGCTTCTTTTTCCTCGGGATGAATCTCTGCTGTGTCTCCTGAATTACTCCCAGAAACTCCTGCCATTGCTGTTCCACTGTCCTTCCTGCTAGGCTCCTCCCCTAGTCAATTCTACCCAGCTCCTCTGTCAAGCCTCTGTAGTTGCCTTTATTCAGCTGTAGTACCATTACCTCTCATTCTAACTTCTCCCTCTCAAATTACAGAGTAAATTCGATCATATTATGATCACTGCCTCCTAAGGGTTCTTTCACTTTAAGGTCCCTTATCAAGTTTGCCTAAATCCAGTATTGCCTGTTCCCTAGTGGGCTCCACCACAATCTGCTCCAAAAGCCATCTCATAGGCATTCCACAAATTCCTTTTATTGCAATCCACTGCCAACCTAATTTTTCCAGTCCACCTGAATATTGAAATCCCCATGGGACTCCCTCTCTAAGCACCTACATCCTGTAATGAGAACTGGACACAATATCCCAAGTGGTCTAACCAGGATTTTATACAGCTGCAGCAAAATCTCATGGCTCTTATATTCAATTTCCCTGTTAATGAAAGCCAAAACACCATACACCTTCTTAACAATCCTATCAACCTGGGTGGCAACTTTGAGGGATCTATGTATGTGGACCCCAATAGATCAATATCCATTCTTGGTTTTGAGCTTTGAAAAATGCTGGACACTGAAAAGCTGGGTTTTAGCTGTTCCAGGGTAGAAATCTGGTGTTGGCATCCTTCAGTGGACTGTTCAATGCCTTAGTTAACAATGTACACCTGGAATGCCAATTTTTTTCAAAGCACAAATAAGGGAGTTGCATCAGTCAGTAGTATATGCCACTTTGTGCATGAAGTTGTTTTGTACCAGGGAATCCAATTCCAGTTTGAGAGGTAGAGTCATACAGCATGGAAACAGACCCTTCAGTCCATCCAGTCCATGTTGACCATAATCTCAAATTAAACTAGTCTCACCTGCCTATGCATGGCCCATATTCCTCCAAACATTTCTTATTCACGCACTTATCCAAATGTCTTTTAAATATTATAACTGTATCTGCATCCACCACTTCTCTGGAATTTCATTCCACGCACGAACCTCTCTCTGTATAAAAACGTTGCCCCTCATCTTTTTTAAATCTTTCTCCTCTCACCTTAAAAATATATCCCTTGGTCTTGAAATTCCCCACCCTAGGGAAAAGATACCTGCCATTCACCTAATCTATATGCTTCATGATTTTATAAACCTCTCTAAGGTCATCCCTCAACCTCCTATGTACCAGTGAAAAAAGTTGAACTTATCTTGCATGTAAAAATTGCACTTCCAGGTTTGATGTTGAGATATGTATCACCTTTAAAATCGCCAACAACATCAAACTTGTCTGTAAACATAGAACAGTACAGCACAGTATGGGCCCTTTAGCCCACAAAGTTGTGCCCAGCTTTTATGTTCTTCTCAGATCAATCTAACCTACCCACCCCTCAATTTACCACCGTTCATGTGCTTGTCCAGCAGTTTCTTAAATGTCCCTAATGTCTCTGACTCTACTACCACCACTGGCAGTGCATTCCATGCACCCACCACTCTCTGCATAGAGAACCTATCTACATCTCTCCTAAACCTTCCTCCAATCAAATTAAAATTATGACCCCTTGTGACAGCCATTTCTGCTCTGGGGAATAGCCTCTGGCTATCCATTCTATCTATGCCTCTCATTACCTTGTACACCTCTATCAAATCACCTCTCTTCCTTCTTCTCGCCAGTATGAAAAACCCAAGCTCACTCAACCTTTCTTTATAAGACAAGCCCTCCAATCCAGGCAGCATCCAGGTAAATCTTCTCTGCACTTTCTCTAAGCACCTACATCCTACAATGAGAACTGGACACAATATCCCAAGTGTGGCCTAACCAGGATTTTATACAACTGTAGCAAAGTCTCTTGGCTCTTACACTCAATTTCCCTGTTAATGAAAGCGAAAACACCATACGCCTTCTTAACAACCCTATCAACCTGGGTGGCAACTTTGAGGGATCTATGTACGTGGACCCCAATAGCTCGCTGTTCCTCCACACTGCCAAGAATCCTGCTTTAACCCTGTATTCAGCATTCAAATTCGACCTTCCAAAGTAAGTCATTTTGCATTTATCCAGGTTGAATTCCATCTGCCATTTCTCAGACCAGCTCTGCATCCTGTCAATGTCTTGTTGTAGCCTGCAACAGCCCTTCACACAATCTACAACACTATCGACCTTTGTGTCATTGGTAAACTTACTAACTCATCCAGGCGAAAGTGGGTACTGCAGGAATCTAATGAAGGGCTTTTGCCCGAAACGTTGATTTTCGGATGCTGCCTGACCTGCTGTGCTTTTCTAGCACCAGTGTAATCTTGACTCTTACTAATCCATCCTTCCACTTCTTCATCCAAATCATTTGTAAAACTACAAGGAGCAGAGGCCCAAGAACAGATCCCTGTGGAACACCAGTGGTTACTGACCTCCAGGCGGAATACTTTCCATCCACTACTACTCACTGTCTTTTCTCGGCCAGCCAATTCTGTATCCAGACATCCAAATTTCCCTTTTTTCTGATACGTCCTAACTTTCTGAATGAGCCTACTGTGGGTAACCTTATCAAAATGCCTTACTGAAATCTATTTACACCATATCCAATGCTCGACCTTCATCAACTTGTCTCGTCACATCCTCGAAGAACTCAATAATGCTTGTGAGGCATGACCTGCCCCTCTCAAAGCCATGCTGACTATCTTTAGTCAAACTATGTTTTTCCAAATGTCACGAATTCTATCTCTCAGAATCCTTTCCAGTACCTTGCTTACCACAGATGTAAGACTGTAATCCCTATAATTCCCAGGGATTTCCCTATTCCCTTTCTTGAATAGAGGAACAACATTCACCTCCCTCCAATCATCCAATACTATTCCTGTGGTAAGGGACAATGCAAAGATCATCACCAGAGGCACAGCAGTCTCATTCCTCACTTCCCGCAGTAACCTTGGATATATCTGGTTCAGCCCTGGGGACTTATCTATCTTGATGCTTCCCAGAATTTCCAGCACATCCACTTTCTTAATATCAATCTGTTCAAGCCTATTAACCTGGTCCACAGTGTTCTCACTATCAACAAGGTCCCTCTCTCTAGTGAATACTGAAGCAAAAAGCTCATTTAGGACCTTCCCTGCCTATTCAGACTCCAGGCACATGTTCCCTCCACTATCCCTGATCAACACTCTGATCATTCGCTTATTCCTCAAGTAAGTGTAACCTTTGGGTTTTCCCTAATCCTTGCTGTCAAAGCTTTTTCTTGCCCCCTCCTTGCTCTCCTCAGTCCATTTTTGAGTTCTTTCCTAGCTACCCTGTAATCCTCGAAAGTTTTACCAGATCCTCATTTCCCCAACCTTAAGTAAGCTTCCTTCTTCCATTTAATGAGAAGCTCCTTTTCTCTTGTCATCCAAGGCTTGTTCACCTTACCATTCCTTGCCTGTCTCAGTGGGACAAAAGTATCCAAGAAGTGCTCCTCAAACAGCCTCCACATTTCTGTTCTACACACAGCTCCTATCTAATAGCAGCACAATTCCCCCTCCCCCAATTTAATTCTTCCCATACAGTCTGTTTATATCCCTCACCATGGCTATGGTAAAGGTGAGGCGGTTGTGGCCACTGTCACCGAAATGCTCTCCCACCGAGAAATCTGACACCCAACCTATTTCATAGTCGAGCACCAAATCCAATATGGCCCCCTCTAGTTGGCCTATCTACATGTTGAGTCAGGAATCCTTCCTGGACACACCTGACAAAATCGGCCCCATACAGACAATCTATACTAAGGAGGTTCCAATCAATATTGAGGAAGTTGAAGTCACCCATAACAACAACTCTGTTACATCTGAAGTTCCGAAATCTAGAGAAATAAAGAAGACCGACTTCCAAAAAATGAAACCTGATGGATCCAACACACCATTTTTCTATCGATTACCCAAAATTCACAAACCAGGAGCACCCCCCCCTCAGACCCATCCGGAACACCAACTTACAGATTGGCCAAGGAGCTACACGAAAGACTAAAACACTTAGTAGAAGACTCGTGCCACTCCATCCACTCCATGCAAGAATTTCTGAAGACCATCAAAGACACCAAGACAGAAGAGGATGAAATAATGGTCTCCTTTGATGTGACAGCCCTGTTCACATCCATCAACATCAACCTGGCAATGGAAACACTGACTACATTATTAGAAGAACCAATGACACATATACTAAACACCACCAACTTCATCAGCGAGGACAATACAGTGGACTTGTGCCTTACCATCCACTTCACCTTCAACAGCAAAACCTACAGCCAAACCAACAGAACACCCATGGGATCTCCGATATCAGGGAACTTAATCAGGGCAGTAATGCAGAGACTCAAACAAACAGCTCTGTCAACCATCCAACCTAAACTTTGTGCCTGCTACGTGGATGACACCTTTGTTATCACTAAGTGAAATAAATTAGAGGAAACCTTCAAGACCATCAATAATACCCTTACTGGCATAAAATTCACTAAAGAGGAGGAAAACAACAACAAACTGCCATGCCTAGATGTCACAGTAGAGTGAACAGCCAATGGGGAACTTCAAACCAGCATCTACAGAAAAACAACACACATGGACCAAATACTGAACTACAGAAGCAATCATCCCAACACCCACAAAGCAAGCTGCATTAATACATTAATTCAATGAGCCACCACA
>NC_057731.1:5117616-5158256 GCF_004010195.1 Chiloscyllium plagiosum | reverse complement strand
ATGCCCGAAACGTCGATTCTCCTGTTCCCTGGATGCTGCCTGACCTGCTGCGCTTTTCCAGCAACACATTTTCAGCTCTGATCTCCAGTATCTGCAGACCTCACTTTCTTGCCAAACTATTCAGACCTCTTGGCATCATGGTAGTCCACAAACCCACCAACACACTAAAACAGCAGCTAATAAACTTAAAAGACCTTATACAGGCAACAAACAAAACTAATGTCATTTGCAAAATACCTTGCAAGAACTGTAACAAACACAACATTGTGCAAACAGGCAGAAAACTAGCCAACAGGATACATGAGCATCAACTAGCCACAAAAAGACATGACCCACTCTCAGTAGTACACAGATAAGGAAGGGCATCACTTCAACTGGGACAACACATCCATCCGAGGACAAGCCAAACAGAGATATGCATGAGAATTCCTAGAAGCATTGCATTCCAACCGGAACTCTATCAACAAACATACATTGACTTGGCTCCCATTTATCACCCCCGAGAAAAAGAACAAGGAATGACATCACCAGCCCAAGGAAACCTAAACACATAAATAGAAAATGGGCCATGTCACCAGCACTTCATCTGGAGGCTCACTGATGATGTTACCTAGTATGGTGATGAAATGGCTGAAAATGAACCTTACAACTCAGCGAGCAAACCTACATCCAGAACCTCAACCTGAGCTACAAATCTTCTCAAAACTCGCTAACCCTTTCTTCTGATCAGTAGCTCTGGTTTCCAACCCTCTGGTTTCCAACTTGTTTAAACCCTCCCAAATTGCTCTAGCCCAGGACATTGGTGCCCCTCCAGTGTAAGTGCATCCTGTCCTTCATGTACCCCAATGATCTCTGTATTTGAAGCTCTCCCTCCTGCACCAGCCCTGTAGACTCGTGATTAGCTGCACTTGCTCCCTGTTCCTTGCCTCACTAGCACTTGGCCCCAGTAGTAATCCTGAGATTGCTACTTTCCTCATCCTGTTTTTTAGCTTCCAACCTATCTACCTGAAATCACTTTTCACATCCTCATCCCTTTTCCTGGCTATGTCACTGGTGCCAATGTGCACCATGACTTCTGGCTGCTCACCCTCCCTCTTCAGAATTTTGTAGACTCGATCAGAGACATCGCAGACCTTGGCACCTGGGAGGCAACTTACCATCCAGGAGCCCCCATTCGCGACCACAGAATCTCCTGTCTGTTCTCTAATTATTGAGTCTCCTACCACTAGCACTTTTCTATTCTCCCCCTTCACTGCGGAGCCACAGAACCAGGCTCAGTGCCAGAGATCTGGCCATTATGGCTTTCCACTAGTAGGTCATCCCACCCCCTAACAATATCCAAAACGATATACTTATTATTGAGGAGAACAGCCACAGGGGATACCTACACTGTCTGCCTGTTCCCTTTCCATCCCCCGACTGTAACCCATCTATGATTTTTCCTGTACCTGAGGTGAGACTACCTCCCTTTAACTCCTCTCTATGACCCCCTCCACCTCCCGAATGATCCGGAGTTCATCCAGCGCCAGTTCCAGTTCCCTAATGCGGTTTCCGAGGAGCTGGAGTTGGGTGCACTTCCCACAGATGAAGTCAGGTTAAAGGTTAATTAGGTCACAGTTAGACCTGATGAAGCCGTCTGGAATCTTTGATGTTACAACTGATGTGTTTCTTACCTCAAGGATCGTAAGATCTGAGCATACTAGTACATAATAATAGCTGGGTTAGCTGTTCACCAATATAAAAGCTTTCAGCTGTCCACCCTAAGGATTTGTATTGACATTTAAGATGGATAATGCCAATGCATGGGATGTCAGACCTATTATAAGTCATTTGCAAATCATTTATGAATTGCACCACATTGTGCCAGTTTCCCGAGTACATCTTGTGTAAAGAAATGACATTTGCACTTGAAACAATGCCACTTTTGACATTTAGTGCTTGTTGTCCATCTGTTTTGCATCTATCCCTAGGAAGAAGGTAAAGACAGCTATTCTGGCAGCAATTGTGTAGCATGTCAAATAGACCACAAGTACCGTCTGGCCAAGATCTGTAAATTGTAACACTGAATGCTTACTTGCCATAAATGGAACTTTGGGAACATTCTTGATATTGTTTCTTAGTTGACTCTCCACATATTGCTTTAGAGTATTGTGCTCCACTATACATCTCACTAGGAAAATAGGTTTCTTGCATGTTTTATTGTTTGCATATGTCACAAAATTGCTGAATACTATTTAGTGGGTGAGACAAGCCACACCTCGTACATAATTAGAATGTTTACTGACCTTGTTGATAGCTGTAATATTTCCCGCAGAATCAAGTGCCTGAAGATGTTGCTGGATTGCTACAATTGCCTTGAACTTGTATGTCCATCATCACGCAGTGCATCAGTGTATATCCTTTTAGTTTGTCTAGAAATGCTTTTTTGAAGCAGTTAATGGGTGTAGAGGAAATCATCAGTTTCGTAAATCTTGCAGCTAAATCAGCTTTGATAAAAGCTTATTCATTGTTTGCTTCAACACCTACATAAGATTTGATTAATTGCTTCACCTTACTATTGCCTGGACAATGTGAACTAAAGACTGTGTATCCTGAAGTTGACTTAAACATTAAGCTGACCTTCTAAAAGCTGAAAATTTGATAGGATTTGTAAAATAAGAAATACTTAAGGAGTCATTCTCCTTAATCCTTCATTTTCCCAAAGCACTGACTACTTGTCCTTCCTTATCAGATGGTTGATAATCCATTAAGTAAAGATTTATTCTTTATTTAAATAACTGAAATTCTGGCAGAATGTCATCGGTCACTAATATGTGCTTAGGTGTTGGCTTTCCATTTTCCTTTGTCGTTCTATGCTCTTTAGAATACCCTGTAAAAATCTGTATCGCAGAGAAATGATTTCTTTTTTGGTGACTTCCCTTTTCTGTTTTTTTTTTGTTGATCCTTATGAGTTTGGCTCTGTATGTGACAATTATGCCAAAAATAATTTGGGGTGACATTATGCATTTGTCTAGGTTCTGTGTTTTCTGATTATGCAGAGCAAAATTACACTAACTACAAGCAGGCTGCTACTGAACCACTGTTGCTGCTGCCACTACTGAAAATGAAGCAGGTACTGTTATACCATGTCACAATGTCATCTAACTGTCTTAAAGGTACACCACCTGTCTAATCTAGGTGGATATCACCTAGCTAGCTATGATTTTTTATCTTTAGCATGTGAAAATCATCTGAGCTTTTTATTTCTTTGTCACTTTCCCTCTTGAACTGTTTCTATACACATGGTAAAGCTGCTTTCTGCACTCTGCTTCTTAGAATTTCTAGAAGTTTGACGTAGCAACAATGAAGGAATTTTATATCTCTGAGACAAGGTGATATGTAACATGAAAATGAACTTGAAGATGGGATTGTTCCTATTCACATTGTTATGGCTCACTGGAGTAGCATGCTGGAAATCAAGCTCTGCTATTCTTGAGTCATCACAAAAGTTAAAGATTTTAAAAAGTGTGCAGAATTCCAAATTTACCTGTTGTGAAGAAGGGTCACTTGACCTAAAACGTTAACTTTGATTTTTCTCCACAGATGTAGCCAGACCAGCTGAGCTTTTCCAGCAATTTTTATTTATGGTTTTGTTCTCAATTTACCTGTTTTTTAGACTCAAGTTCACAGAAACCACGAACCAGGCTTTTGTACTTAACAAAAATTATCTGTTACTAATTAGATCATAGTTACAAGTAAACAATTATGAACTTTCAGTATATAAGTCCACTAATGACAACTCTAATCCCCTTATCGGCTCCTCCTTAACACGTTCACACATAAACATTAATAATAGGTATTCTACATAGCCAAGACTTCATAAAGATGTAGAGTAATTCTGTAAAACATACCATACATGTTAGCTGGTAAATAATTCTCAACATGTGATTAAACCAGCACCTTTAATAACAAAACCAACTGTTGAAGAATCAAATATTAGTAGATTGTGTAGGACCATTAGCAAAAGTGAAAACAGGACATCTGTGTATTCTTTCAATTATGGATAGGGCAACCTAATTCCCAGAAGCTATTCCTTTGAAGACAACTACAGCTTGGGTAGTAGTGAAAAAGTTAACTTAGTTTTTATCTTTTGTTAACTACTGATTGAGATAAAATCCAACATCTAAAGCTTTTCAGATCATTAGCATTTTGATACAAAACAATTGAAGTCAACTGCACATCATGCACAAGCATTGGAAGCTTTGGAGAGTTACCATCAGTCTCTGAAAATCAGAATTAAGGCATACTGTCATGGATACCCACAGGATTGGGACAAAGAATTAGGTGTTTCACTATTTTCTACCAGAGACTCCCCAAATTAATATATTGGGTTAAATCTATTTGAATTGATTTAAGGTCATCAGATTAGAGAATCATAGAATTCCTACACTGTTGGAGCAGGTCATCGTGTCAATGCTGACCCTCCAAAGAGCGTAACACCCAGACCCACCCCCCCTACCGTATCCCTGTATTCCTGCATTCCCCATGGTTAATCCACTGGCCTGCGCGTCCCTGGACACTACAGGCAATTTAGCATGGCCAATCCACCTAAGCCACACATCTTTGGACTGTGGGAGGAAACTGGAGCACCCAGAGGAAACCCACACAGACACAGGGAGAGTGTGCAAACCCCACACAGACGGTCGCTCAAGAGTAAAATCGAACCCGGATCCCTGGCGCTGAGAGACGGCAGTGCTAACCACTGAGCCATTGTGCTGTCTGGTCAATTAAAATTGATTAGGGAAAGATTTGTGACCAGAAAAATAAATCCTGAATAAAAACTGAAAGAGCTGTGGAAATCAGAAACAAAAATAGAAATTGCTGGAAAAGCTCAGTAAGCCTGGCAGCATCTTTGGAGAGAAATCAGAGTTAATGTTTTGGGTCCAGTGATCCTTCCTCAGAACGAAGACCAATCCTCAATGTTAGATTATGTGTCAATATATCTAGGATGACTCACAGAGCATGTAGGGTAACTCATTTAAAAGTTTCACAAGCAGAAATGAAAAAAAAGGGATAAACATTCAACAACTAGAATGTTTCAAAGGGGAGATGATATATTGGTATTGTTACATTTGAAACTGAAAGTGGTTCACACAAAGTAGTTAGAAGGGTTATTAAACTGACTCATCTGATAAACACTCCTCATCATAGGAAGAAGAATTGATAATGTCATCTAAACATGTTGAAAATATATCATCACACGGAAGAGGATAAAGAGGAGAAAGTGTATCAGGTAGTGGAAGATGAAAGAGACAATAATAGTGAGATCGAAGATTCTCAAAGTTCTCAAATTCTCAAAGTATCCTCCTATAATTTGACTAGCCAGCACAGAAATACTGGGAGAAATAGACACTGTTCTCAAATTTAGAGGAAAGATTGTAGAAGACTATTGAGAATGTAATCTGTGGAGATACACCTGGATATACAATGTTACTTAGGCATGATGTGGCTGTAGTAAAGTCAGGATTGATAATGAGCCAAGAAAATAAAGTAGAAACATTAATTCAGTATGTGATGGAAATCCACTTGATTCAACCCAGTCAAAGCAGCTGGAGTTCACCCGTAGAATTGGTTCCAAAACCAGATGAAACAGCTATATACTGTATAGATAATAGCAAAGTAAATGTGGCCACAAAGACAGATTAATACCCAATGTTATAGTTGGAAGACTGTATTGCTGGTACTTATCCTTTCCAAGACTGATCTGTTGAAGGGATACTGGCAAGTGCCTTTAACGTTCGACCTCAGACCTTTGGGTGACCATCCTCCAAGGCAGACTTCGGGACAGGCAGCAGCGAAACGTGGCTGAGCAGAGGCTGATAGCTAAGTTCTGTACCAATAGGGAGGGCCTCAACCCGGACCTTGGGTTCATGTCACACTACAGGTGACCACCATTGCACTATATACACACACAGACACTCCTATGCGCGCACGCACGCACATATACACAAAAGCACTCCTATACACACACTTTGCCCAAAAACTGCATGAATTCATGTAAGACTCTGTTATCTCACTTTTTAGATTAGACATTATGGCAGTCTAAACATTATGGCACAGACAGAAAACACAGGGGGCTAACATCTTCAACATATTGTCTTGCTAACACCAATTGTTAAAGTTAACCTGAGAATGTAACTTTTAAAAAAACATTTTGTGATTTACATAGGAAAAAAATGAAACTATCATGGTATTCGAACAGATGAAAGACTCAACAAACAATCAAGGTATTTTTCAATGTATAATTTCAGTAAACTTTTGCTATAAATTCTGTGTCTTACAATTGTGTCGCCCACAACCACCTGATGAAGGAGCTGTGCTCTGAAAGCTAGTGCTTCCAATTAAACCTGTTGGATTATAACCTGGTGTTGTGTGATTTTTAACTTTATTAAGCAAGTGCTTTAAGAGTTAATAGAACATTCCGAATCAGATGCATTACGATTGCTTATTATTTTCAGCCATTTTTCATGAGTGGCCCGTTTTATGAAGTCCAATTCATTCTTAACTTTGACTCGTAACATTTATTGGCTGGATGAATAGTCATTTTGTTCTGTTGATGCCAAAGATTTTGAGATCCATGATGTCAATGATCTTGCCCAGGGTGAAATTTGATATTTGAATTAATCAGCATCTGTTTGAATGAATGGCACCAAGTGCCCATACACACAAAAGTACTGTAGAGTGTCATTTTCCTGACACTCTGAGGGCAGCCTTTAGCGCTGACACAGTACAATGGGTAATTTACAGTATGGGTCTCAATCGTATTTCAATACTCTTCGCAAAAGTGGCCCACATTTTGGTTGACATGATACAAGATCAAGATGGATGTCTTGCAGCAGCTTAACTTCACCTTGTCAATAATTCACTTCCACAAAATCTTTATCTCTAGTGCTTGATATATCATTCACAGCCAGATATAGCCCCAACCTTAAATGGGATATTAAGTCATCCATAAGTCACAGAGTCAGTGGCAATACTCTGACTGCAATCACTTGTTAAGGCTAGTACAATGGTGTTTGGAAGGCTCTCAAGCAGGAAAAAAGCTCGAGACGCTGAGAAGAATAGTGCTTTATATACTCCTTTTCATTCAGCAAGCTGAATCTGGCTCAGAGTTTTATGGTGTAATTGTGATAAATATTGCGAGATGTTTACGTGACTTTAAATGTAATGAATTGCTATAGTCCCTACATTGAAAGGCAACAAAGAGATACTAACATTAAAGACATAACACAGTGATTTATTAAATTGCAAAATTGGATAGTGAAAGCCATTCAGTTCCAGTAGGGTTTTCACACACATCAGTCATGAATTACATCAAATTATATAGTTTACAACTGAGAAATTGCCCATTCGGCCCAACTGGTCTATGCCAGTCCATAGAAGCCTCTTCCCATTGCTGTTCACCCAGCCAAGTCACACCTTTCTCCCTCACACATCTACCTAGTTTCACCATAAAGGTGCTGATACTATTCACTTAATATAAGTACCAACTATACTTATTGTATTGTGCAAATCGGGTGAAGTGTGTCCTACATTTTTATGTTGTAAATGATGCTTTCTGATCAAGATTTCTGAGTGTGGATTTTCTCAGAAATTGTCCAACTGCCTCCTGCATGGATGTGGAGTGAGGAGAAGCCTCAAGGAACCTTCAGTCCTTTTGTTTGCTTGAGTGCAGCACACTTTGCATGTGGAATCTTGTGCTGGTCATAGGTTTGAGATGAAAGGCTGGCAGGGGAATGTAATTGTGTGAGAGACCAAAAATCAGAATCCCAATCTCAGCAATTAAGGCTCTTGGAACTTAAAAAGCAGGTTGAATTTCCCAACAGCAAACATTGGGAAGTAATTTTGAATGAATTTGCATCTCATATATCATTTGCAGCTCATTGAAAGTCCAATTCAATAGATTTAAGTTCCCCTTCCTAATTAAGTTCTTGCCACATGATCTTCACATGCCTTCTGACTCCCAACCATGCCTCAGAGGCATGTAGCTGGTGAAGAACTGAAGTTTGGAGTGACACTGCTTTGTCCTTTTTGGGGAGCTTTCATCTATGCTAGGCATTATTGATATTATATGAGGTTAATCTAAAAGTGAACAAGGGAGGGAAACTGGAGTGTAATGGGTTTGGGTCAAAGAGGCTGGCTAGGGGTGGATGTCTGACTGGACAAGGAAGGATGCTGACTGGGGAAGGTTGGATGAGCCAGAATGTTACACTGTAGACATTCACTCTGAGAGCCAGAATGATATTCTGGCTTGTAGGGAATGAAAGTCTGTCTAAGTGTCCCTTAAATCTGATACAAGGACCTTTGACCCCTTAAAGAAATGGCAGGTGTCACCTTTCCCCGCCACAAAATTTCTCAAGCTCCTCACGCATACACCTATAATGGACTAACAATCGAGTAATCCCATTTGCTCCTGAGTGGAAGTAATGCTCACCTGCTGCCGAACTCAGACTCCCATAACAAATGATTCAGTCCTACATGTTGTGACCTTGTTAAAGTTCAGAAACTTCCACATGTGAAAAATCTAAACAAATACCTGACACTACATTTTGCTGTTAGTGATGGGATTGCCCCACACCTCCCCATTCAGTATTCATTTTGGCACTGGAAATGAATAGAAGTACATAAAGAAATGGAATTGGGCCATTCAGAATAACCAGTTGATGTTTACCCTTCATTTCTTTGATAAATCTAATCATATCTTCCTACCCAATCCACAGCTCTCATCATCCCTTTAAACTTCATCCTATCTATCCAATTCAATCTTCAATACTGATGTTATTTTAGCTTCAATCTCTAATTCTGGAGATTGAATTCCACAGCTGCTCAACTTTTCAATGAGAGAAGATCTCCTACCCTCTGGTCAGAATCTGACTAGACAGCTTGTATTTAGTAACCTATAAAGTGTGTTTGTAAATATGAGTATCATAGCACTACAATATTGGAAAATCCTTACTCAAGGACAAGATGGCAACAGCCTCATAGTATTTGTGTGGACACTCACAGCCCAGGGCTACCAGCCCAAGATGAAGTATCTAACTATGCTAATGGCAGTATCAGCCTGAAGCATGGAATAAAGCAGTGATGTAGAAAGCTCAACATCTGGCCTGCACAAAGTGACGTCTAACAAACAGCAGTGTTGATGTTTTAGTGATGTTGATTGAAGACTAAGTCTTCTGTTGGTCATTCCAGAAGCAAGCACTATTATTTCAGTATCTCCTTGGATTATTTGCTCAGGTTTCTGGAGTGAGAATTAGACCCACCACTTTCTGATTTGGGTGCGAGAGTGTCATGGTTGACATCAAAGCCCACCAACAGTATGAGCAAAAATGACGTTTAATAAATGCTGGACACCCTCATTCCCATGAGTGAATATTTAAAAAAATTTCATTGGGATCGCAATCCTCAATATCAGCCCTTCCATCTTTGTAAACAGCTGCCCCATGTCCAATCTCTCTTTACTGTCCAAAGTTGTTGAATGCGTTGTTACCTCCAAAATGACTGCTTCCCTTTCCAGCAATTTCATGTTTAAATCCCTCCAATTGAGTTTTTGGCTCCATTGTGATACTAAAACAGCCCGTTTAAAAGTCACAAATGATATATCTGATATGCTATCCGTCCTCACTCGTTTTGACCTATCCACACCATCCTCCTCCACTATCCTCCAGCTGGTGGTACTGCATTTGCCTGGCTTCATTTTTATCTATCAAATTGTAGCTAGAATCAATTGCAAAGTCTTCTCTTCCCACTTCCTCTGTCACTAATACGTCATACTGTTTGACACCTATTATTAGGTAATCAGAATTACCTCAAACTACATATTGTCAAGACTGAAGCCAAGACCAGAAGAAAACTATCCGGTAACTCTCAAACAAAAATCATACTGTTACTGCCATTTCCAACCCTAGTTAAATGTCTGAAGTTGTACTAGATTATTCACAATTGTGGCTAAATATATGCAGGCATTGAATATGTTGAAGAAAGAGATGATAAGCCTTTAGAATTTAAAGGCATCAAGAGTATGTAAAGAAAGCGGGATCATGGCATTGAGATAAAGGATCAGTATTAGTCATATTTAATAATGGAACAGGCTCAAAGGACTGAATGGACTATGCCAGATAGTGTCTATCTGCCATTGTGTTTGCTCCTGAGATATGTTTCTGAGAACAATTATCAAGGTTACCTACTTCAAACTCCATAACATCACTTGACTGCACCTACCTCAGCTCATCTGCTGCTGAAACAGGCATCCATTCCTGTCATCTCCAGCCTTGACTGTTCAGATACTCTCCTGGCAGTCTTCTAGTTATCACTTGACACAAACTTGCACTCATGGCAAACTCTGCTTCCTATACCTTAGCCCATTTTATGACTCATTCTCACAGCCTGAAATTCCTCAATTTAAATATTCCCATCTCATTTTTAAATCCTTCCGTGGCTCCACACCTCCCTAACTCTAGACCTTCAGTACCCCTGCATCTCTCCAATTCTGGCCTTTTGCGCATTCATGAAGGCCACTCAGCTTTGAACTTCATTTCAGCCTTGATCCAAACTTGGTCAAAAGGGCTGAACTCCAGAAGTGAAGTGAGACATTATGAAAATATTTCACCAAATGCTGCATCAAGAAATGCTTGTAAAATTAAAGTCAGGAATTGCAGAAACTCTCGACTTGCTGAATTAATGCTTTTTCCCCTTATTCAAGATGGTACTTGTACGATCCTGTGACCCTACTGACACTGAGCCAAATGGTCATAGATGCACTCAAGTGACCTACAATCAGGTTGCAAAGCAGGTGTGTTTGTAACTAAAAGGAAAACATAAATACAGAGAAAGAAGTTAGTCCACAGTGAGCTTGTATATTTAATTGCTTTTTAAGCTCTGTCATAAAGAGTCTTACTGGGTTGCAATGAAGCCAAGTAAAAGATGAGTCTTTGCTACTGCTTTTCCAGTAATGAAAGCAACTTTAACTGCCTCTAAATACGTCATCATGTACTCCTGCAATTATTGACAAACAAAGTGATAACAAAACCTTACTTGGGTCAACTGAGTCAATGAGAGGTGGATTGAAACAAAATAATTTATTAGAGTGCCATTGAGTGCTCATGTATGCTAAATGCTTTCATCAAATATACTGAAATCCTAGTTTTTTTCTTTAGATGAACAAGACATTTATGAACACTGTCCCTAAAGAGATGTTTTCCAAAACAAAATTATACTCATGATTTTAACTTACTCCATAGGGATTTGCATGTTAATCCAACCCTGTGTGAGCTCCAATTTACTGCATAATGCTATAATGAGTTGGGATTATATTGTGCTCGATTAGCAATGTTGTTCTTTGTTATATAGACTGTATACTTCAGTATGTGGTGCACAGAATAAAAACTGCAGAGCTAAACCTTGTCGATGTGTGACCTGATGGGACCCTCAGTATATCAGCATTATCCACCACACTGGAACAATTTAATAATCAGCTATTGTCCCTAACAATGCTTTTCACAAATTTGAAAGACTTGCAGTGCTTTGCCTTCTAAATAGAGTCTAATTTGAAGGACATTTCATTTTAAAAACCAGGAGGTAATTGACTGTCTGATTTACACCGCAGACCGTTATAGTTTCTAGGATAGGATGAGAACTTGCATTTATATAGCACTTTTCATAACCTCAGGCCATCCTATATAACTTAAAAAACGATGAAATTTAGTCATATAATAAACAAGAGTCGGCTATTCAGCACCTCAAGCTTGTAACGGCATTTAATAAGATCAGAGCTGATCTGCCCTTGGCCTCAATTCCTCTTTTGGGCAGCTCATTAGATTACTTACAGTGTTGAAACAGGCCCTTTGGCCCAACAAGTCCACACCGACCCGCCGAAGCGCAACCCACCCAGACTCATTCCCCTACATTTACCTCTTCACCTAACACTACGGGCAATTTAGCCTGGCCAATTCACCTAACCTGCACATTTTTATGGATTGTGGGAGGAAACCTGAGCACCCGGAGGAAACCCACACAGACACGGGGAGAATGTGCAAGCTCCACACAGAGAGTCGCCAGAGCTCATCACAGCCTCCAGTCCCCAGTATTTCAAAAATTCTATCTACCTTTTCTTTAAATACTTCCAGTGCTCTCGCCTCCTGAAAACTTTGTGGTTCAAAGGTGAGATACTGCCCATTAAGCAGCAGCCAGCTTAATATAAATGAAAAGAGGGCACCTGTCAAATGTATGATGTGCAAAATGGCTTGGGGTATTAAACATGTGGGGTATGAAATGAAGCTTGTTTTTTTTTCTTAGTATTTCTGTTATCCTGTTTGTCCTATAAGCTCAGGCCAGAGCTAAAGGTTTCTTTAAATAATATTTCTGAACAATATATACATGATGATGTGGCAGCAGAGCTCTCTGCTTTGAGCTTCACTAGTTCCAACCTTTTAGCAGAGTTCCTACCACAGGACTGCCAAGGTAGTTACATGACAACATACCTCAGAAGCTCATTGACATTTTCATTTAAACATATTTCTACAGGCATATATGGTTAAGGGTTATGTGTGAACTGGAGGAGTTTAAAGTCAAGTGTTAGATAGCGATTGTGTAAAATGGCGTGTGTTGTAGAGTTATTCATACAAAATATGGACTACACCAGGTGTAGTCAGATGTCTTTCAATGGTTCCTTCAACATTGTGATTGTCTAATACTCAGCAAATGTTGTAATCGATGTGTCTCTAAAACCTATGAAATATCCACGCTTCTCTCCGAGGCAACCATTTCTTATGTATTCCCTGTTCACAGATAGAATTGGGTGACAAATTGTTTTGTTATCGTCAATGAGATAAAAGATAAAATTAGGAGAAAGTGAGGACTGCAGATGCTGGAGACCAGAGTTGAAAAGTGTGGTGCTGGAAAAACACAGCAGGCCAGGCAGCATCCGAGGAACAGGAGAATCGATGTTTCGGGCATAAGCCCTGCCTCAGGAATAAGGCTGGTGTGCCAAGCGGGCTGAGATAAAAGGTAGGGAGGAGGGAATTTGGGGGAGGGGCACTGGGAATACGATAGGTGAAAGGAGATGAGGGTGATAGGCTGGAGAGAGGGTGGGGCGGAGAGGTTGGGAAGAAGATTGCAGGTCAAGAGGGCGGTGCTGAATCCGGGGGTTGGAACTGAGATAAGGTGGGAGTCGGTTGGTTTGTAGTAAATGTCTGTGTTGAGTCGGTCGTCTGAGATAGAAATGGAGAGGTCTAGGAAGGAGAGGGAGGAGTCTGAGACGGTACATGTAAATTTGAGGTTGGGTGGAAGGTGTTAGTAAAGTGGTTGAACTGTTCACCCTCCTCGTGGGAGCACGAGGTAGCGCCAATACAATCATCGATGTAGTGGAGGAAAAGGTGGGGGTTGGTGCCATTGTAGCTGCAGAAGATGGACTGTTCCACATATCTGACAAAGAGGTAGGCATAGCTGGGGCCCATGCGGGTGCCCATGGCTACCCCTTTGGTTTGGAAGGAGAAGTTGTTAAGAGTGAGGACCAGTTCAGTCAGTCGAGGGAGGGTGTCAGTGGAAGGGTACTGGTTGGGTCGGCGGGAGAGGGCTTGGAGGCCTTTGTGATGGCGGATGGAAGTGTATAGGGAGTGGATGTCCATCGTGAAGATAAGGCGTTGGGGGCCGTGGAAGCAAAAATCCTGGAGGAGGTGGAGGGCGTGGGTGGTGTCCTGAACGTAGGTGGGGAGTTCTTGGACTAATGGGGACAGGACAGTGTCGAGGTATGCAGAGATGAGTTTGGTGGGGCAGGAGCAGGCTGAGACAATGGGTCGGCCGAGGCAGTCGGGTTTGTGGATTTTGGGCAGGAGGTAGAAACGGGCGGTGCGGGGTTATGGGACTGTGAGGTTGGAGGCGGTGGATGGGAGATCTCCTGAGGTGATGAGGTTATGGATGGTTTGGGAGATGATGGTTTGGTGGTGGGAGGTGGAGTCATGGTCAAGGGGGCAGTAGGAGGAGGTGTCTGCGAGTTGGTGTCTAGCTTCAGCGGTGTAAAGATCGGTGCGCCAAACTGCCGGTTTGATAGTGAAGTTGGGGTTGGAGTGGAGGGCTGCGCGTTGTGAGGGTGAGAGGGGTGGACAGGTTGAGGCGTTCAATGTCGCGGCGACAGTTGGATATGAAGAGATCGAGGGCGGGTAAGAGGCCAGCACGGGGTGTCCAGGTGGATGTGGTATGTTGGGGCGGGAGAACGGGTCGTTAGAGGTTGGGCGGGAGTCCTGGTTGATAATATTGTTCACTGAGCAGTATTTTTATCCCATGTCTGAGCATATACTTAAAAGTAACTCTTTCCCAAATCCTTTTCATTGTAAAATAACCAAAAATCCATAAAGATGACAATGGTTGCTTCCAGTTAGGGAATGGAGGGGCTGGGTATATTAGCAAAAAACAAAGGTTGCTGGAAAAGCTCAGCAGGTCTGTCAGCGTCTGTGAAATCGGAGTTAATGTTTTGAATCTGGTGACCTTTCCTCAGAATAGAGGAAGGGTCACCAGACCCAAAATGTTAACTGTGATTTCTCTTTACAGATGTTGCCAGCCCTGCTGGGCTTTTCCAGCAACTTCTGTTTTTGTTTCTGATTCACAGCATCCACAGTTCTTTCAGTTTCCATGCTGTATATAGTAGTTCATTTCCTATCAGCATTCATTGATCTCTGGTGCAATTTGACATCTGTGCTCCAAAACATGCATACTGTTATAGGCGTCTACAACATGATCCACAGATTCAAAATAGCAGCAAAAAATTAAATAAAGATCAAAATCTCATTCTAATCAGGCATCTCGAACTCAAAAGACAGGAGTTCCTGCAAAGCAGGGTCTGGTACAAATCTGCAGTGATCTTATCAATGTATTCAAGAGCTTCTTTTTAATCATTGTTGATGTCTGGCAAAATATTGTCTGAAGTGGCCATACACCATCTTAAAGAATGATTCTACTGTTGGTAATAAATCAGACAATTAAGCTAATTAATCACGTCTTCATTCTCCCTCTGGGATAGTTGAATCCTTCCGAGGTATAACAATTTAATGAAGCTCCAGTGATATTCAATAAAAGGTGCAATGTGACAGAAAGTGCACCAGTTGCTTCTGATTACCCGTTTTTATGGAGAGGAGGAGAGATAAGAGGACTTTTGTGTCACCACCAAGTGTAATGTGGCAGGGATGCCTGGGATCAAGTGGAACTAAGGAATAAGTAATCAGCATTGTTGGACCTTGTGTGTGAACTGGAAATAAAACTGATCAGAATAATATATGACTTGACTCTCTAATGAGCATTTTAATCTCTGGCATTTAATATTTTGGAGCCCTGATGGAATTTGAAGAACCACATTGCTCCTCTCAACAAATCCAATTTTTTTATTTCACTGTTTAGGAGATTGATCCCAGAATTCACTGATTTTCCTGACTGACTGCGATATTAAAGATGTGTTTCCTGACTTACTCCAAGTACTACTCATCTACCCATCCCTGCACGCACTGATCTACATTGGCTCCAGACAGCTGAGACTGCCCTGACCAGTTTGGCATGGTCTAGTGTTATGATCTCCCCTCTTGGTCCTGGGTGAAGAGGATGCACAGATCCTCTTCACCCAGGACCTGTGCACAAAGTGAAGCACCAATTTTCCCTTCCCTGCCATGTCATAGAGTCATAGAGATGTACAGCATGGAAATAGACCCTTCAGTCCAACCCGTCCATGCCGACCAGATATCCCAACCCAATCTAGTCCCATCTGTCAGCACCCGGCCCATATCCCTCCAAACCCTTCCTATTCATATACACATCCAAATGGCTCTTAAATGTTGCAATTGTACCAGCCTCCACCACATCCTCTGGCAGCTCATTCCATACGTGTACTACCCTCTGCGTGAAAACGTTGCCCCTTAGGTCTCTTTTAGATCTTTCCCCTCTCACCCTAAACCTATGTCCTCTAGTTCTGGACTCCCCAACCTCAGGGAAAAGATTTTGTCTATTTATCCTATCCATGCCACTCATAATTTTGTAAACTTTTATAAGGTCACCCCTCAGCCTCCGATGCTCCAGAGAAAACAGCCCCCGCCTGTTCAGCCTCTCCCTGTAGCTCAGATCCTGGCAACATCCTTGTAAATCTTTTCTGAACCCTTTCAAGTTTCACAACATCTTTCCGATAGGAAGGAGACCAGAATTGCACGCAATATTCCAACAGTGACCTAACCAATATCCTGTATAGCCGCAACATGACCTCCCAACTCCTGTACTCAATACTCTGACCAATAAAGGAAAGCATACCAAACGCCTTCTTCACTATCCTATCAATCTGCGACTCCACTTTCAAGGAGCTATGAACCTGCACTCCGCGGTCTCTTTGTTCAGCAACACTCCCTCGGACCTTACCATTAAGTGTATCAGTCCTGCTAAAATTTGCTTTCCCAAAATGAAACACCTCGCATTTATCTGAATTAAACTCCATCTGCCACTTCACAGCCCATTGGCCCAACTGGTCAAGATCCTGTTGTAATCTGAGGTAACCCTCTTTGCTGTCCATTACACCTCCAATTTTGGTGTCATCTGCAAACTTACTAACTATATCTCTTATGCCCGCATCCAAATCATTTATGTAAATGATAAAAAGTAGAGGACACAGCACCGATCCTTGTCACAGGCCTCCAATCTGAAAAACAACCCTCCACCACCACCACCCTCTGTCTTTTACCTTTGAGCCAGTTCTGTATCCAAATGTCTAGTTCTCCCTGTATTCCATGAGATCTAACCTGCTAATCAGTCTCCCATGGGGAACCTTGTCGAACGCCTTACTGAAGTCCATATAGATCACATCTACTGCTCTGCCCTCATCAATCTTCTTTGTTACTTCTTCAAAAAAACTCAATCAAGTTTGTCTGGGGCAAATGTCAGGAACATGCAGGTCTGCTCCAGACCGACAGTGCTTGTTTGGATGTACAATGGTATTTTAAAGATGGCATCGGCAGCGGTAATTTATTCTGCGTATAGTGTGTGGTAGACTGGAACTAGAAAGTTTGCACAGGGGCAAGGTAGGTAGTTGATGAGGTGAAGTTTGGTAACATATGACTAGAGATCTCTCTAGGCCTCACAGAGAGAAACTGTTAGTGGAACTCAATGAAACTGACACTTAGCCTAAATATCGTAAGATTTAGCCCTGTCTGTTTAAGAAAGCAGGTCAAGCAGCATCCAAGGCAATTCCTAAAGAAGGGCTTATGCCCGAAACGTCGATTCTCCTGCTCCTTGGATGCTGCCTGACCTGCTGCGCTTTTCCAGCAACACATTTTTCAGCTCTGATCTCCAGCATCTGCAGTCCTCACCTTCTCCTGTCTGTTTAACTCACTGTGATTCCCCTGCTGATCTGCACTTTGGTGCCTGTTGTGGGCTATTTTCCTGTCGCTTCTCTCTTTGTTCTGGGAATGGGTTATCTCCTATCCAGTTTCCATTTCCTTGAAACACAAATGGTGGTTCAGCTTCTGCCGTACTCTCCTATGGCTCTTTCACTACATGAGGCTTCTCCTTCACTTTCTTACGGTCTGTGAGAACTCACAGAACTGAGAGGCAATGCACTTTGGAAGAAATAACAAGACAAGGGAGAACTCAATGAATGGCAGGCCACTGGGAAGCTTAGAGGAACAGAGGGATCTTGAGGTACTTGACAACAGATTCTTGAGGATGGCTAAGAAGGCATATGGGATTCTTGCCTTTATCAGTCATGTCATCGATTATAAGACCAAAAAGGTTATGTTGGACCTGTACAGGATTTTGGTTAGGCTACAGCTGGAGTACTGTGATCAATTCTGGTCACTGCCTATAAAAAGGATATGATTGCAGGGGAGAGGCTGGATAAGCTTGGGTTTTCTTTAGAGCAAGCTGAAGGAAGTCATGATTGAGGAGTGTAAGATTATGAAGTCATGGAGAGGATGGAGCTTTTTCCCTCACTTGAAGGATCAATAATGAGGGGTCATATTTTGAAATGAAGGTCAGGAGGTTTAGAGGGGATATGGGGAAAACATTTTTCAGCCAGTAGGTGGCAGGAATCTGGAAAGCAATGCCTGGGAGGGCAGTAGAGGTGAGAAATCTCACAACCTTTAAATAGAACATCAATGAGCATTTGAAATGTCATAACACGCAAGACTATAGGCTAAGTGCTGGAAACTGGAATTGGTATACAGAAGATAACAGTGCAGACTGGATGAGCCAAAGGGCCTCTTCTGTGCTGTATAACTCTATGACTCCTCTAGACTTGCTTTAATCTCACTATGAAGGTCCTGTTGACAAAATCTCTAGTTCAGTCCTGTCATCTTTTATCGATTTCTGCACTCCTTTCTTGCCTTCTTTTATTGATACTGGACTGACTCATTTGATCTGTCCTAACCTTTTCTGATATGGCTGGCCTATCTTCAGCTCTGTTCAAATCAACTAACCCTTACTAATGCATCCAAAAACTAAGAATGTTACTTCCCTTATTGAACTCCTGGTTCTCTCTTAGTTCAATCTCTTTGGACAGTTCTTTTCTAATTGGAAGAGGTACATTGCTGCCACAAAGTTGTTCCCCAACAAAGTATCTATCCCAGGCATTTGGCAAACTTGGGATAACTCCCATTGTTGTGAGACCTGTAATAAGTTCACTGTCTAAGTAAATCTTAACCTAAGTAAATCTTAACTAATATGCTTTCTCATATGCAGTTTATCAGCCCACTGGAACTTAACTTGTTTCCAGGAGAGCACTTAATATCTCGGAGAATGTTGATCTCTTTCTCTCTGCCTTCAAAGCAGTCTTTGGTCACTATTCCTTTGGACACAAACTCTTGATAATTATCCTGATCAATAGTAATGCTTTAGCAGACACTGACCTCCTTTAAAGCAAGAAATACCTTTCTTGTATTTTGAGTTTCTGTTGGGCACCAGAACCAACATTTTTCTTACTGTATCTTGCTTCCCACAGTGAAAAATACTTTGGTGGTTTCCCATCTGTTGATAGTTGGAGAGAGTTCTGCTTTCTCTGCCTGACTTCCGTTTTCGCTCGGTTTTGAGCATTACCTGTCCCCTGGCACTTCTGGACTGTATATTAACTCAATCATCAGCCAGCATTGCTGTCTGTATAGCCTGCTACACACTATTCCAGAATGGAAGGGGAAATTGAAGTTTTAAAATCTTTTAGGAGAATTCCCTCACAAAGGTTTATGCAGGTGGCCTCAATTTTAAATGTCATACCCACTGGTCAAAGGTGAGCTAATTAGACTGTTCAAATTGGATGCATGCCTGATCAGGCCATTTGCTGAAAGTACAACAATTTTGCTGGTACATGTCTTGCACGAACCGTTATGCAAAGAAAATAGTCCCTTTCACTTTCTTCAAGCAAGGTGGGGTAAATTTTGTGAACTTTCCCTGTCAGTCTGCTCTGCAACAGCAATATCCATTGTTGGATTGGACACTTTAACTGTTGTACAATCCATTTAAAAGAAATGAAGCAATAATAGAGTCATACAGCTCCACAGCATGGAAACAGACCCTTTGGTCCAGCTTATCCATGCTGATTAGATATCTGAAATTAATCTAGTCCCATTTGCCAGCATTTGGCTCATACTCTGCCAAACCCTTCCTATTCATATACCCATCCAGATGCCTCTCCTCTTCGTAGTTTTTATAAATGACTTGGATGAGGAGTTGAGGGGTGATTTAGTAAGTTTGCCGATGACACAAAGGTTGGAGGTGTCATTGATAGTATCGAGGGCTATTGCAGGCTGCAGTGAGACATAGACAGGATGCAGAGCTGGGCTAAGAAATGGCAAATGGAGTTCAACCTGGATAAGTGCAAAGTGATGCATTTTGGAAGGTCGAACTCAAATGCTGAATATAGGATTAAAGACAGGATTCTTGGCAGTGTGGAGGAACAGAGGGATCTTGGTGTTCAAGTACATAGATTCCTCAAAGTTGCCACTCAAGTGGATAGGGTTGTTAAGAAAGCATATGATGTTTTGGCTTTCATTAACAGGGGGATCGAATTTAAGAGCCATGAGGTTTTGCTGCATCTCTACAAGTCCTTGGTGAGACCACACTTGGAATATTCTGTCCAGTTCTGGTCGCCCTATTATAGGAAAGATACAGAGGCTTTGGAGAGGGTAGAAAGAAGGTTTAACAGGATACTGCCTGGACTGGAGAGCTTGCCTTATGAAAAGAGGTTGACTAAGCTCAGACTTTTTTCTCTGGAGAGGAGGAGGAAGAGAGATGACCTGATCGAGGTATACAAGATAATGAGTGGAATAGATAGAGTCGATAGCCGGAGACTTTTCCCCAGTGCAGGATTGACTCGCACGAGGGGTCATAGTTTTAAGGTATTAGGAGAAAAGTATAGAGGGGACGTCAGAGGAAAGTTCTTTATGCAGAGAATTATGAATGCATGGAATGCGTTGCCAGTGGTGGTGGTGGAAGCAGAGTCGTTAGGGACATTTAAGCAAATGCTGAATATGTATATGGCTAGCAGTTAATTGAGGAGTGCGTGGGTTAACTTATTATACTTTACATTAGGATTAATCCTCGACACAACATCGTGGGCCAAAGGACCTGTTCTGTACTGTACTTTTCTATGTTCTATGTTCTATTCCTCTTCATCCAAGTCCTTAATACTATGACACTCCCAGTCTATGTTTGGAAAGTTAAAATTCCCAATCATTACAGTCCTATTATTCTTACAGATATCTGAGATTTCATTACAAATTTACTTCTTAATATCCCGCTGACTACTGGGGGGTATATAGTATAATCCCAATAAGGTGATCATCCCTTTCTTATTTCTCAGTTCCACCCAAATAATTTTGGGGCAGCACGGTGGTTTAGTGGTTAGCACTGCTGTGTCACAGTGCCATGGACCCATGTTCGCTTCTAGTCCTGGGTGACTGTGTGGAGTTTGCACAGTCTCCCCATGTCTGCATCGGTTTCCTCCGGGTGCTCCAGTTTCCTCCCACAATCTGAGATTGTGCAAGTGATGTAAATTGGCCATGCTAAAATGCTCATAGTGTGCAGGAATGTGTGGGTTAGATGCATTAGTCAGGGGTAAATGTAGGGGAATGGGTCTGGGTGGGTTAACTCTCCGGAAGGTTGAATTCCCTGGACATACTCCCAGGAATATCCTCCTTAAGTACAGCTGTAATGTTATTCCTAATCAAAAACACCACTCCCCTTTATCTTTTGCACCCCTTGCTATGCTTCCTGTAGCATTAACTTGCCATCCCTGAGCCACATTTCTGTAATTGCTATGATATCCCAGTTCCATGTTCCCAACCACGCCCTGAGTTCATCTGCATTACCTATTCGGCCTCTTGCATTGAAATAAATGTATTTTAATTTAGTAGTCCTACCTCATTCTCTGCTTTATTCCTGCCTGCCTTGAGTGTTTGACTTGCTCCTTTTCCCAACTGCGCCTGTCTCAGACTGATCTCTTTTCTCACTATATCACTATATATTACTATATCCATCCTTCCTATACAGGTCAGTTCTATCCCAGAAGAGATTCTAATGATCCAAAAATGTGAATGCTTCTCCCCTACACCAGTTCCTCAGCCATACATTCGTTTGCTCTATCCTCCCATTCCTACTGTCTGTTGGTCATGGCACTGGGAATAATCCAGATTTTACTATCCTTGAGGATCTACTTTTTAAATTCCTGCCTTGTCCACCTCTTTTTCATCTAATTGGGGATTTAAATGGGCAAACTTGAATATTCAGCCCTAAAGTATGAGTTAGCTAAGGTCCCCACACTAGAGCTTTTGTTCAATGGGAATCTCCATTCTTGGCTGGTGAACCTCAATTTGAACTCCATTCTCTTTTTTTCTTAGAATTCTCTCTCATTACCTTTCTGTCTCTGTCTTCCTTTTTTGTGTTCCTGCCTTTTTCTCTCTTTTTTTCTGGTTCTCATTTCTCGAAATCTCTTCCCTCTTTTACCTATCGAAATTCTCATTCTAAGTTTAGCTGTTTCGGTTTGAACGTATCACTTTCACTATCCTCAGCTTGCACCTCTAGATATTTCGCCATCCATTTTGCTACCTCTGTTTTTCTGGCTTTTGCACAGAATAACCTTTAATTGCCTGCCTTCCTCTCCCTTTCAATTTTCCCAAGAACACTACTAACAATTAGTTTTCAAGTTACCTCAGCCTGTTCTTTGAAAGTATCAGATGTAGATGTCTTAGTTTTTCAGTATCACAGTTTGTTTTTAAATAGCTTTTGAAGGAATAACTTATTTCCCCCACTCCAAGTCTTTCATTAGTCTTTTAGAATGTACCAGTTAAGCCCATAGTTTTGCTACAACCAAATGAGGGGTTGCATTGGCTCCCCTCTTTTCAATCTCCTCAATTGACTGCCACAAAAGTTTAATGATTTTAACATGTAGCAATATGTCACTCCAATGTTTTATGAAAAATATGACTATTCAGAATGTGAAATAAGTGGCCATTAAAAATTTACTTGAGTGAAAGGAACCAAAATGTTATCATTTATTAGCACCAACAAAAGTAATAGAGATGTGACATCAAATACATACAAACACAAATTTAAAAAGGATATAGTGTTTAACACAAAACTAAAAGATTCAAACATGCATTCTAATGTCCTAGGTTGGCCTTGGTATTAGCGTTTAACTTTAGACCATGATTGGTTAGCTATGTCCTGGATCAGCAGCACCATGAATACTGCAGGTATCTTTCAGTTCCCAATATTCAGAGGTCTCTCCAATTTGTATTGTGAGCCTGAGTGAGAGCAGAGAACTTCTTTCCATTTTGCTGTTTCAAATCTCTGCTCTACCAAATAAATTGTTTGAAACGTGGCTCATTTGTCTGCGGTAATTGTTTCCAAGCTGTATAATTGCAGGTATGCCTTTCATCTCCAATATGTGAAATTTACTATACCAGTATAATTTAAATAAAAGAGATGTGAGTTTCTTCACACCTGACTGATTTCAGTCTCTTTTGATAAAAGGGTAGATTTCAGTTGAATTGATTTTGTCTATTCCTCATTATTTTCCTAAAACTTGGCCCAAATTGCAATTGGGTGATCACTGTGCCAATTTTTAAGTCGGTCTTTTTAAAATTAGTTCAGTCCATGAAATCCCACAGTATTAAATGATGCAGAGATAAGGAGGAATTTCTTAGTGCAGGAGTTTTGAATCTGTGGAATTCTTCACCACAGAAGGCTATGGTGGCTGCAGCATTAAATATATTCAAGGCTGAGTTAGGTAGCTTTTTACTCAGTAACGGAATCAAGGGTTATGGGGAAAAGGGCAGGAAAGTGGAGTTGGGGATTATCAGATCAGCCATAACCTCATTGAATGGTGCACAGATTCAATAGGCTGAATGGCTTACTGAATATAAAACAATTGTAGAAAGAAGTTGCATATCATAATACCTTCAGAACAGAATACATATTGCAAAGCTTTCTGTCTTCAATCTATGTTCTATCCTAATGTTAGTGATACATTGTTTAACTAGTGGTTCCAAGCTTTGGCAAACTGAGCATCCTTGTTTCCCATATGTTGTCTGGTCAGAACACCTACTTCATTAGAACTGAAAATTACATAAAGTATTAGACTTGCACAGGCAAGAAAATAAGCTGCAGTTTCTAAATTTAATGTCTTGATTCATTTGAAGGCTGTTTTACTGACAAGACCAGCATATGGTGTGTATCCTATTTGTTCTGAGAAAATGTTGATGGATTGTGGTCATCGAGTCACAGAGATGTACAGCACGGAAACAGACCCTTCAGTCCAAATCATCCATGCCGGCCAGATATCCCAACCCAATCTAATCCTACCTGCCAGCACCCAGACCATATCCCTCTAAACCCCTCCTATTCATATACTCATCCAAATGCCTTTTAAATGTTGCAATTGTACCAGCCTCCACCACTTCCTCTGGCAGGCCATTCCACACACGCACTACCCTCTGCATGAAAGTTGCCCCTTGGTCTCCTTTATATCTTTCCCCTCTCGCCCTAAACCTATGCCCAAAGTTTGTGTGAAGATTTGTAGCTCGGGTGCTCGTTGTTGTGGTTCTGTTCGCCGAGCTGGAAGTTTTTGTTGCAAACGTTTCGTCCCCTGGCTAGGCGACATCATCAGTGCTTGGGAGCCTCCTGCGAAGCGCTTCTTTGATGTTTCCTCCGGTGTTTATAGTGGTCTGTCCCTGTCGCTTCTGGTTGTCAGTTTCAGCTGTTCGCTGTAGTGGTTGGTATATTGGGTCCAGGTCGATGTGTTTGTTGATGGAGTTTGTGGACGAATGCCATGCCTCTAGGAATTCCCTGGCTATTCTCTGTCTGGCTTGCCCTATAATGGTAGTGTTGTCCCAGTCGAATTCATGTTGCTTGTTGTCTGCGTGTGTGGCTACTAAGGATAGCTGGTTGTGTCCTTTCGTGGCTAGTTGATGTTCATGTATGCGGATTGTTAGCTGTCTTCCTGTTTGTCCTATATAGTGTTTTGTGCAGTCCTTGCATGGTATTTTGTACACTATACACCGGATCATCAACACCACACTCACAGGAATCCAATTCACGAGAGAAGAAGAAAAGGATAGCCAACTCCCATTCCTAGACGTGATGGTACAGAGAACACCGAACGGAGAATTCACTACAAGGGTATACAGGAAAGCCACACACACAGACCAAGTCCTAAACTATGAAAGTAACCACCCCAACACACACAAACGAAGCTGCAACAGGACACTATGCAAAAGGGCCAGTTTTATAGTGGTCTGTCCCTGCCGCTTCCGGTTGTCAGTTTCAGCTGTCCGCTGTAGTGGTTGGTATATTGGGTCCAGGTCGATGTGTTTGTTGATGGAGTTTGTGGATGAATGCCATGCCTCTAGGAATTTCCTGGCTGTTCTCTGTCTGGCTTGCTCTATGATAGTAGTGTTGTCCCAGTCGAATTTATGTTGCTTGTTGTCTGCGTGTGTGGCTTCTAAGGATAGCTGGTCGTGTCGTTTCATGGCTAGTTGATGTTCATACTGGGACAACACTACTATCATAGGGCAAGCCAGACAGAGAACAGCCAGGGAATTCCTAGAGGCATGGCATTCATCCACAAACTCCATCAACAAACACATCGACCTGGATCCAATATACCAACCACTACAGCGAACAGCTGAAACTGACAACCAGAAGCGGCAGGGACAGACCACTATAAACACCGGAGGAAACATCAAAGAAGCGCTTCGCAGGATGCTCCCAAGCACTGATGATGTCACCAAGCCAGGGGACGAAACGTTTGCAACAAAAACTTCCAGCTCGGCGAACAGAACCACAACTAAACCTATGCCCTCTAGTTCTGGACTCTCCCTCCCCAGGGAAAAGACTTTGTCTATTTATCCTATCCATGCCCCTCATAATTTTGTAAACCTCTGTAAGGTCATCCCTCAGCCTCCGACGCTCCAGGAAAAACAGCTCTAGCCTATTCAACCTCTCCCTATAGCTCAAATACTCCAACCTTGGCAATATCATTGTAAGTCTTTTCTGAACTCTTTCAAGTTTCACAATATCCTTCCGATAGAAAGGAGACCAGAATTTCACACAATATTCCGAAAGTGGCCTAACCAATGTCCTGTACAGCCGCAACATGACCTCCCAACAGCTGTGCTCAGTACTCTAACCAATAAAGGAAAGCATATGAAATGCCTTCTTCACCATCCTATCTACCTGTGACTCCACTTTCAAAGAGCTATGAACCTGCACTCCGCGGTCTCTTTGTTCAGCAACACTCCCTAGGACCTTACCATTAAGTGTATAAGTCCTGCTAAGATTTGCTTTCCCAAAATGCAGCATCCCACATTAATCTAAATTAAACTCCATCTGCCACTTCTCAGCCCATTTGCCCATCTGATAAGGACTCTGTTGCAATCCAAGGTAACCTCCTTTGCTGTCCACTATACCTCCAATTTTGGTGTCATCTGCAAACTTACTAACTATATCTCTTACACTCATCCAAATCATTTATATAAATGATGAAAAATAGTGGGTCCTTGTGGCATTTCACTAGTCATAGACCTCCAGTCTGAAAAGCAACCTTCTAACACCATCCTCTATCTTCTACCTTTGAGCCAGTTCTGTATCCAAATGGCTAGTTCTACCTGTGTTCCATGAGATCTAACCTTGCTAACTGGTGTCCCTTGGGGAACCTTGTTGAATGCCTTACTGAATCCATATGGACCATGTCGACCGCTCTGCCCTCATCAATCCATTGTTACTTCTTCAAAAACCTCAATCAAGATTGTGAGACGTGATTTCCCACGCACAAATCCATGTTGACTATCCCTAATCAGTCCTTGTTTTTCCAAATACATATACATCCTGTCCCTCAGGATTCCCTCCAACAACTTGCCACCCATGTGATAAAGGCACCATCAGTATTGTTGACAGGTGAAAAAGGCTTACCTTCAAGACCTTGATTTGTAGAAATTAATATTGAAATGAGTTTTAAAACTTCACCAGGAAAGTGTGCACACTAGCTGCGACTTTGAGCAGAATGTTATGGAAACTTGAAGATTATGGGCCATGGCGAGAAATCCAGCGAGGCCAGGCTGGAGGTCAGGACCCACTCACTGACTTTTTTAACTAGGTTTCATACTTTAGGATAGGATTCTTGCTAGGCAGAGAAGGGTTGTCTATTTAGAGGAATCATTACTTGTTAACAACTTTACTAGTTGTAAATCTTCCCTCATTATTATGCAGCTCTATATATTGCCACACGCCATGAGCAAACTAGACGACGACAACTCGTGACATTGAAGTCAGAGCAGGTACCTGGCGATTTCTAATGAAGTAGGTGTTCTGACCAGACACCATATGGGAAACAAGAATCCTTCAGCCTGCCACTTGCTCCAAAGGACCTTCATGTTGGACACCAGACACCAACATCTAAGGCACATTTTATGGGCACCGGCCACTTGCACCCCATGTCCATGGACATTGGCATCCAACATGTGCCAGCCTCTAAATGTCTTCATGACTTCATCTCCACTTACAGACACTTCAGCATTTCATTGCTGCATCTTGGGCTGCACCGGTAACTCCCAATATAATGCTGCAGCAAGGACAGTGTGTGCCCAGTGATATACACCCAGCTCAGTCACTGGACGAGGCTACATCTCTAGACTATTTGCTCAGTATCACAGTGTTCACTCACTCTGAGCCTCCCTTCATTTTTTGTAGTTTGGCTGCTCGGCCAGAGATACCAGGCTCACAGTACTGCTGTATTGACATGCTGTTAAGCGTGCAGACTCACAGCCAAGGATCTTGTCATGGTTGTCAGCAGTCCTCAGTCAAGTTAGGACAGCCTTTAGTCAGAGGTTCCTGGCACCGGGGCCAGTACAATGGCTGCTCATTGCTTTCTTTTAAGGTGTGAGGAGCTGAATGTCGGATAGCCCACTTCTGATCTTGACTCTTTATGTCCTACTGGGGAATGAGAAAGAGGCAGGTATTAAGAGAGATGAAGGTGAATGGCACAGCTGTTACTGGGAAAGTGTCTTAAGTTATTGAGTAGGCAGTACAGAGGGCATGCAGGATTTGTGGTGTCGAGGTTTGGGTGAGTGAGATTGACTGAGGGAAGATGTAACCAGACAATTGAGAGTGATAGAACATGAACCTTGGTGGGAAGTGGGTGAGTAGCAGAGATAGAGTATGAGGTGGGTGAGTAGCAGGGATTGAGTATGTATGAGATAGCAGAGAGAAGAGTGAGGCAATTAGGCTGGTAGATTGGAGAAGATCATTCTTCCTATACTGATGGGTATTTCTCCTGATGGCTGAGACTGGCTGGCAAACTAAGACCAGCAAACATGTTTTGGTGCCATGGCCTATCTTGGGGGAAGAGGATGTCACTCCTCAGTGCCACCCCATCCATCAGGACTTCCACATTGCTATTGTTAAAGCAAGGCCACAATTTCCCCTTGTTTACCATGTTCGGGAAAAATGTAAGGAAAGGTGCTGGTCAGCTCTGGACTGACCGTGCTGTTTCAGGTGCCCAATGACCATTTAGAGATTGGCACCAGTTGAAGGGATGCTGGTCCATTCCGTGAAACCTCAGCAATGGCAAGATGTTACGGCTAGGACAATAGTAGAATGGAACTAGAATCGGACTTAAAAGGTCACCATAGTGAGGGGTAGGTAGTTAATGAGGTGGATTTGGTAAGCTATGCTGAAACCCCTTGCTAGGCCTCATGGAGAGAAACCCTCCATGAAAATCGACAAAGTTAATGGTCAAAAAAAAATAAGAGCCAACACTTTATATCTATTCCAATCTGTTCAGACTGAGTACTCAACTGTTAACAATTGATATCTATAGTGTTGTTTTAATCTTTTTATTTGTTTGCAATTATACAGTGTAGATAAACCCATTTGGCTCACTGTGCTGGTGTCAAATCTGTGAAAGAGCTATCAAATTAGTCACTCTCTCACCCCCCACAACCCTACCCCAAAGCCATGAAATTGATCTCTTTTTCAAATATTATTCCACACCATCTTTAGGCATCACATTCCAGATCACAACAGTTTTCATAAAAAATATTTTCTTTATTTTCCTCCTGGTCTTTTGGTCATTTATCTTAAATCTGTCTCCTCTGTTTTTGCCAGTGGAAGTCGTTTCTACTCATCTATTCTATTCACATCAATTTCAAACACTTCCAGTCAATTCTCTTTAAACCCCCTCAACTCTAAGGCGAACACACACGTACACATATACAGTAAAATCCTTAGATACAGGCTTCTTTACAAAGAGGGGTCTGTTAAAATGCTTTAAAACTCTGTCATTGATAAGAATCATTGCTGACCATTGGCCAACTTCTGACTTTAAAATTAGTTATGCAAATTTGAGTAAATCATTGACTGTATCCATTTCCTTCTTTCACTTACTGCCAAGTCTTCTGTGCCAGCTCAAAGGTCAAGTATCATTGAACAGGTACCTCACCCTAGACTGTTTAAGTTCCAATCTGAACATTATTTTTTAAATCAGTGACATAGGCAAATTGTTGGCTTAAATAGTGAGTGGCTGATAGATGTTGCAGAACTTTAATTTTTCCAGTACCGAGTGCCTCTGCACACACACCCTAATATTTACTGATTAATGAGCTGGAATTTTTACTTGGCAATGCATTGGGTGTACTGGAATCCAGTCCTGTGTGGGAAACCCAAATGTTTTAGAAATGCCTTGGTTATTGGCTTTTAACCCAGTCACATTAATAACATCTGACTTTTCAGTTTCCAGACCAATTAATATGAATTGGCCTTTTTTGGATTCGCATTTGTTTACTTCAATTGAAGTATTCAAAAGAGACTCACATAGGATAAAAAGTGAAAGGTTTCCCAGGTGTTTAAACAGACTGAGAAATGGCAGCACAAGTCAGTACTCATATCACTGTTCCAGCCTGAGAGTTGATGCAGAGATGTGAGGGTTTGCAGGAAGGTTCTGTTCCCTGCTCACATTAGAAAGAAAGTTCCCAAAAAACAAGAAAGTGGATCTGGGAATTTACAATGCTGGAAAAGGTTTAATGACCTAATCAGGACAAGATAGGTAAGTGGCAATGGCACATTCAAGTATATCCTGATATCCTGCTTTACCCAACCCCATTCACTCTTTGCTTTCTCAAGTCTATTCTTGTACTTCATTCTCAAACTAATTTACCTTGCAGGAGCACCCATCATTTTCTGTCCATGCACTTCCTCATATCCCTGTCTGTCCATCCACTATCAGTGTACTATAATGTCACACCTCTCTTCCACAGTGCCTCTCAAGAAATATTGTCCATCCATCCACTCAAGGCATTCCATTATTCTCACTTATGGATCTCTTGTCTCCTTGATGTTTGGGGAAGAAATATAACTTATGTTGCAAACATCGTAGAAGGTCTCATGCTTCACTGGAAACAACTAGAATAATTCAGTTTTAAAAGGACTCAAATTTCCAAAAATCCTCCCGTTGAAAAGAAAATAATCTTATTGACTCATCATAATCTAATTCTTAACTACCTTTTATAAAACTAATTTGTTTAGTTTTTGGACCAGACATTGGAGAAGATCCTGCTTTAAACAAAGAAAACTGTGTAAGAAGTTGTTTACAATCTTAAAAACAAGTTATTTGAACACCTCATGAATTGTATCCACGACAGTGTCTTGTTCAAAAGCACTTCCTGTTATGTCTGGGAAAATTTGCCCAAAAACAGTCTTTTGATGAATTTTTAAAGAGGGTCCAGTTGTTGTGGCTTCAGGAGTGCTAAGCATAGCAACAACTACTTTATTGGGTCCTGGACAAATAGCTACAATCTTGAGTGTAACAATACAATAGACATGTCCAGCCAACAAAGAGAAATCATCCTCTCTCTCTCTCTTTCTCTCCCCCCACCCCCCGCCCGTTTCTGTGAAGAGGCAAAAGTAGTTAGCTACTCTCCCTCACCTTTCTCTATAACTTGTATTCTCTATTAATCCCCCATTGAAAACAACCTATTTCTCCCCACCCCCAATATTTGTGCCTTTTCTGCTTGTGTATAGGTATTTTAAGAAAGGGCTGAAAATCCATACTATATAATTAAGAATTTAAAGATCTTAACCTGTGCTTTAGAAATTGACAGTTTCATCTCTCACTGGGGCAATACACTGGAAATCACATCTAGTTGTGTTTGGAGTTATCACAATGTGAAACTTTGATCAAGCTACTAAATTGCCCAATTTTAGTTATAGAATTATGGCTTAGCAATTCAACTTTTCTAATGTTATCACTGGTTAAAAGAAAACTGTTTGATTACAATAAATAGTTATTTTCTTGTTAATGGAAAGAAAACACTGATGTGCATACAGTTTTAATCTGACAGTAGGGTAAAATTGGGCAATTTAGTAGCTTGATCAAAGTTTCACATTGTGATAACTCCAAACACAACTAGATGTGATTTCCAGTGTATTGCCCCAGTGAGAGATGAAACTGTCAATTTCTAAAGCACAGGTTAAGATCTTTAAATTCTTAATTATATAGTATGGATAACATACTAAAGCTATTAGAACTATTAGTATCAAGCTCCATGCAGCTACTAACACAATGCTGATGTCTTCATATAAAGTTAAAAATCACACAACACCAGGTTATATTCCAACAAGTTTATTTAGAAGCACTAGCTTTCAGAGTGCTGCTCCTTCAAGAATCTGATGAATGTTATGTACCATGTTATACCAACTTTTATCATAAGATCCAACTTTATGAATACTGAAGAACTAACTCTTTTTCTAATCCATTTAAGGGACCAGGAGGCAATGACCTGGTAGCCTTCACAGCTATTATGGTTAATTTATCTTTTATCCTTGTTTGGTGAAGGGATGTAACTGCTGTAGCATTCACTACATGAAGTCTCTTGCTACACAGGAAATAAGTAGAAAAACACAGTTTTAAAGGAACTCCAATTTCCAATGAGGTATAATTGACATGGGTACTTTATTAATATTTAAATTGCTTCATGTTGGGTGATGGCGTGGAGGTAATTGGGTTAGGTTCTATGCACTGCTTTGATGTAACTGATGCACTGGTTTAATCTAATTGATTTTGAGTCCTGTTCCAGAATCTTCAGGATTCAGATGCCAATAGTGAACAAAATCTGATACTAAGCCACTTGAAAGTTGCTTCCTACACTTTGGAAACCATTGATAGTCTTTCATAAACCACTTCAAAATCCCAGGGTGCAGTGAAATGAAACTATTTGTGAATGACATAGAAGGAGGTTATATCATGTTGGGACAAACTGGGGACATGGAGTTTGTGGTTAAAATCCTTTTAATTAAAATATGCAAATCCCAAATCTCAATTTATAACATGGATCCTCATGTTGTCCTGTGACTTGCAAGGTACAAATGACCAATATCTCTGAACAAGTGGAGAGTAAATATACTTTACAAAAAGCATGAAAATGGAGTGATCAATTCTTATCCCTGGATAGCACAGGTTTCATTAAGTCCTATCAGCACAGGTAATGTCAGTTGTTCTTTTATTATGTCTTCAAACCATTTCTAGGACTGTGTCTTTTAAAGCATGGCCTTCAAAGAACCTGTACTAGATGAAACTTATTATTCACTGCAGGTGATAAATAGGAGGCAATGTATATGCCATGTATTCCAGACATGGCATGATTTTCTTTTCAATTAATGGTGTATTTTATCCCCCAAATTTCAAATATTAAAATCATCCTTCTATTCCTCAACTTAGTATGTTTTTGTTTAATAAAAGAATGTTGCATGAGTTCAGAATCCAGACATACAGATTATAGTTTACAATACTCAGCAACATCCTAGACTGTGTCTGGGATAAAAGGAGGGAGATCAAAGGCCGAAGGCCAGTTGTTTTCTTGGTCAAAATGTATGCCTTAACCAAAATCCCTGAAACAGATCATCTATTCAGGAAGAAATCTGAGGACAGTCTACTGATGTTTAAGAAAATAGTGGCAGTGTGAAGAAACTTTTGACAGTGGCAAGAGAATCAGAATATTGTTGTCAGCTGTGGCTCAGTGAGTACCAATCTTGGCTCTGAGTTGCAGAATAATTGATTCAATTCCCACTCCAATGACTTGTGCCCAAAATAGACAGAGTATGCTGCCCTGTCAGGGTGCTTTCTTTCAGATTTGAGGTCAATCTAAGGACCCTGACTACTGTCTCAGATGAGCATAAAAGAAATCCCAAGTTCTATTCAAGGAATAGCAGAGGAGCTCTCCCTAGTGTTTTGAGGGATAACAATTCTTCATTAATATGATCAAATAAATGATTTGGTTGCTACCACATTGTTATTTATGGGAGCTTGCTGTGCACAAATTATCTACCATGTTTCCTACATCACAATAATGATTGTACTTCATAGATAGTTCATTGGCTTGAAGTATTTAGCAATGTTCAGCAGTAGTGAATGGCGCTATATAAATGCAAATCCTTTCTTTCATATTGGATTCCCTACAATGTGGAAACAGGCCCTTCAGCCTAACAAGTCCAAACCAACTCTCCGAAGAGTGACCCACCCAGACCCGTTTCCCTCTGATTAATGCACCTAACGCTATGGACAATTTCACATGGCCAGTTCACCTGACCTACACATCTTTCAACTATGGGAAGAAATCGGAGCACCTGGAGGAAACCCCTGCAGACATGGGGAAAATGTGCAAACTCCACACAGACAGTCACTCGAGGTTGGAATCGAACTCGGGTCCCTGGCAAATGAGGCAGCAGTGCTAACCACTGAGCCCGTGTTCTCTTTTATGTAGGAAGATTTACTGAAACATTTCTTTTCACCCGATAGAATGTGCACTTATATCGTATGCTAATCACATCTTTCAGCCACCCCAAACCATTTTGCATCGAAGCAACTAAATTGCTTTTAAAATGCAGTTACTGTTGTTACATAGGTAAACATGACAATTCACACACAAACAAGCAATCAGACAAATACTCTGCTAATTTGTTTTTGACTATGTTGATTGAGAGTGAAATGTTTAAACAGGAGATTTGAATGCAGTGGAGTTTTTTCGATAACGTGAACTACCCAAACAGACATGTATGACTTCAGTTTATCATCTGAAAGAAGGCAGCTCTAACAGTGTAACAGTCTCTCAGAACCATACTGGACTGTCAGCCTAGGTTGCCCCAGAAAATTCTCCAGTTGAATTTGAGCCAAAGTTTTCAAACCGAAGGCCACAAATTCTATACTTTGGATCTGAGCTAACTGACCTACCCTTTCCCGAGCTACCTTCTTGCTCCTTAGCACTTGGAAATTTCCCTTAACCCTGCTTGCCAAAGACATTTCATGGCCTCTTTTAGCCCTCCTAATTCCTTGTTTGAGTTCTTCCCTGTTACCTTTGCATTCTTTGTGGAGGTTTGTCTGTCTTCAGTTTCCTAAACCTTAGATATAGAACATAGAACATTACAGCACAGTACAGGCCCTTTGGCCCTCGATGTTGCGCCAACCTATCATACCAATCTGAAGCCCATCTAACCTACACTATTCCATGTACATCCATATCCTTGTCCAATGACAACTTAAATGCACTTAAAGTTGGCGAATCTACTACCGTTGCAGGCAAAGCATTCCATACCCTTATTACTCTCTGAGTAAAGAAACTATCTCTGACATCTGTCCTATATCTATCACCTCCTTATTCTTTTGGATTAAGCTCTCAATTTCTCATTATCGTCCAAGGTACCCAAATTTTGCCATCCTTCATGTTTCTCGGGAACATACTGGTACTGAACTCGAAACAACTGACTTTTAAAAGATTCCCACATGTCAGATGTGGATTTGCTCTCAAACCAGCAGCCCCAAATCTACTCTCCCCAGTTCCTATCTATTATTGTGTACAAAGTTAAAAATCACACGACACCAGGTCATAGTCCAACAGGTTTAATTGGAAGCACACTAGCTTTCGGAAGCGATGCTCCTTCATCAGGTGATTGTGGAGGGCTCGATCGTAACACAGAATTTATAGCAAAAATTTGCAGTGTGATATAACTGAAATTTCAGTTACATCACACTGCAAATTTTTGCTATAAATTCTGTGTTACGATCGAGCCCTCCACAATCACCTGATGAAGGAGCGTCGCTCCGAAAGCTAGTGTGCTTCCAATTAAACCTGTTGGACTATAACCTGGTGTTGTGTGATTTTTAACTTTGTACACCGAAGTCCAACACCGGCATCTCCGAATCATGACTATTATTATGTAGTTAGCCTTCCTCGAGTTTAGTTCCTGAGGGGAGTTGCAGGTAGATAGGATAGTGAACAAGGCATTTGGTATGCTTTCCTTTATTGGAAGAGTATTGCGGGGGGGGGGGGTTGCAGCTATACAGGACATTGATTAGGCCACTGTTGGAATATTACATGCAATTCTAGTCTCCTTCCCATCGGAAAGATGTTGTGAAAGTTGAAAGGGTTCTGAAAAGATTTACTAGGATGTTGCCAAGGTTGGAGATTTGAGCTACAGGGAGAGACTGAACAAGTTGTGGCTGTTTTCCCTGGAGTGTCGGAGGCTGAGGGGTGACCTTATAGAGGTTTACAAAATTGAGGGGCATGGATAGAATAAGTAGACAAAGTCTTTTCCCTGGGGTCGGGGAGTCCAGGACGAGAGGGCGTAGGTTTAGGGTGAGAGGGGAAAGATATAAAAGAGACCTAAGGGGCAACCTTTTCACGCAGTGGGTGGTACATGTATGGAATGAGCTGCCAGAGGAAGTGGTTCAGGCTAGTACAATTGCAACATTTAAAAGGCATCTGGATGGGTATATGAATAGGAAGGGTTTGGAGGGAAATGGGCCGGGTGCTGGCAGGTGTGACTAGATTGGATTGGGATATTTGGTCGGCATGGACAAGTTGAACCAATGGGTCTGTTTCCATGCTGTACATCTCTATGACTCCATGACTACTCTTCTCCTTATCCATAAATAACTTGAAGCTTATAGAATTATGGCCACTGTTCCCAAAATGCTTCCCCACTGAAACTTCAATTACCTGGTTAGGCTCACATCCTAATCAAGGTCTAGTACGGCTCCTTCCTGAATTGGTCTATTTATGTATTGTTTCAAAAACCCATCCAGGACTAACCTAACTAATTCTACTCTTGCCCAAGCCCCTGGCATTAAATGAGTGCCTATTAATATAATGAAAGTTAAAACAAACCACCACAACAACCCTAATGTTTTTACATTTCTTCATAATGAGTCCACGTAAGTGTTGCTCTACACCAGCTGGCTGTTGTGTGGCCTGTAGTAAATCCCAAAATGATTGCACTCTTCCCAAGGAAGAGAATGCTGGGCCCCTTGCTGAGATATTTGTATCATCGAAAACCACGGGTGAGGTGTTAGAAGAATGGAGGTTGGTTAACGTGGTGCCATTATTTAAGAACGATGGTAAGGAAAAGCCAGGGAACTATAGACTGGTGAGCCTGACATCAGTGGTGAGTAAGTTGTTAGAAAGGATTCTGAGGGGCAGGATTTACATGCATTTGGAAAGGCAAGGATTGATTAAGGATAGTTAGCATGGCTTTGTGTGTGAGAAACCTTGTCTCACTAACTTGAATGAATTTTTTGAAGAAGTAACTAAGAGGATTGATGAAGGCAGAATGGTAGATGTTGTCAATGTAGACTTGAGCAAGCTGTTCTACAAGATTCTAAATGGTAGACTGATTAATAAGGTTAGATCACATGGAATCCAGGGGGAGCTAGCCAAATGGATACAAAATGGCTTGAAGGTAAGAGACAGAGGGTAGTGGAGGAGGATTGTTTTTCTGAGTTGAGGCCTGTGACCAGCGGCGTGGTGCAAGGATCAGTGCGAGGTCCACTGCTTTTTGTCTTTTATATAAATGATTTGGATGTGAATATAGGAGGTATGGGTTGGTAAGTTTGCAGGTGACACCAAAATTGGTGGTGTTGTGGACAGTGAAGAAGGTTATCTCAAAGTACAACAGGATCTTGATCAGATGGGCCAGTGGGCTGAGAAGTGGCAGATGGACTTTAAATTAGATGAATGTGAGTATTGTGTTTTGGAAAGGCAAATCAGGGCAGTACGTGTACAGTTAATGGTGGGGCCCTGAGTAGTGTTGTTAAACAAAGAGACCGAGGTGTGCAGCTACATAGTTCCTTGAAAGTAAAGTCGCAGGTGGCAAGAATGGTAAAGAAGGCATTTGGCACGCTTGCTTTCATTGGTGAGTGCATTGAGTACAGAAGTTGGAATATCGTGTTGCACCTTTACAGGACATTTGTGAGGCCACTTTTAGAACATTGCATTCAATTTTGGTCTCCCTGCTATAGGCAAGGTATTATTAAACTTGAAAGGATTTGCTGGGATTGGAGGGTTTGGGCTATAGAGAGAGGCTGAATAAACTGGGACTTTTTTCTCTGGAGCTTCGAAGACTTTATGGTGGCTTATAAAATCATTAGGAGCATGGATAAGATGACAGCCAACGTTCTTTTTTCTCCATGATAGGTGAGCCCAAAACAAGAATGCATAGGTTTAAAGTGAGAGAGGAAAGTTTTCTAAGGGACCTGAGGGGCAATGTTTTCATGCAGAGGATGGTGCATGTATGGAATGAGCTGCTCAGAGGAGGTGGTGGAGTCTGGTACAATAACAATGTTTAAAAGGCATCTGAATGGGTACGAATAGGAAGGATTTAGAGGCATATGGGCCGAATGTCGGCAAATGGAGCTAGATAAGTTTAGGGTATCTGGTCAGCATGGATGAGTTAGACCAAACAGTGTTTCTATGCTGTATAACTCAATGACTTAATGACTCTACCTAGGAGCTCTACCCATATGGCCTTGCTGGATGAGCCCTCCAAGATTTCCTCCCTCAGTACAGCTGTAATATTCTTCCTAATCAGTAATGCAACTCCCCCACAACTTTTACATCCCTCTCAATTTCACCTGAAACATCTAAATCCAAGAATGTTAAGCTGTTAGTCTTTCCATCTTTTAACCAAGTCTCTGTAATAGCTACTATATCATAGTTACATGTATTAACCCAAGCTCTAAGTTCATTTACTATACCTTTCATTCTCATTATGTTGGAACAAACACACCTCAGACTGCCAGTCTTGCTATGTTCAGCAACCTCTCCCTGTCAATTCTTCTGCTTAGTCCTACTGGTCTTAGTCTCGGATTCCTCCTCAATCATTTTATTCACTGATGTACTGCTCTAGTTCCCACCCCCTGCCACACTAATTTAAACTGTCCCAAGTGTCACTAGCAAGCCTCCCTGCCAGGATATTGTTGTCCCTCCCATTTAGGTGCAACCTGTCCTTCTTGTACAGGTCCCACCTGCTCCAGAAGACATCCCAATGATCCATATACTTGAATCTTTCCCTCCTCCACCAGATCTTTAGCCATGTATTTAACTGTACTATTTTCTATCCCTAGCCTCACTGGTATGTGGCACAGGAAGTACTCCCAAGATTACAACCCTTGAGGTCCTGCTTTTCAATTTTCTACGTAACTCCCTGAACTCCCTTTGCAGGATCTTATCTCCCTTTGCATGTATTGTTACTACCAATATTGACAGAAGCTCTGGTTAACTGATGCCACCCCCCCCCCCCACTCCCTCTTTCAGAATACCATGTGCTTGCTCAAAGACATCCTTGATCCTGGCATCAGGGAGGCAACACACCATCTTGAGTGAACACTTGCAGTACCCAAAACTGCCCAGACAGACCTATTGTTTCTGCCTGCTGCTGCTCCATAGAACTCATCTCTTTCTACCTCAACTTTTTTTTCCTCCCCTTATCCAGTCCCTTCCCCATTGCATGTGTAATTCCTCTGAGACTTTACTTCAGTTTCAGAATTTACAGTTCGTGGGCTCCAGCGACTCCTCTTTACCATGGATATGCAATCCCTTCATACATCAATCCCTCATCAGGATGGTCTCAGGGCTATCTGCTTCTTCCTAAAGGCCTGAGCCATCCCCGTTCACCACCACCCTCCTCTGTCTATCCAAGCTCGTCTTCACTCTGAACAACTTCTCTTTTAACTCCTCTTACTTCCTTCAGGTCAAAGGGTTGGCCATGGGTACACACATGGACTCCAGTTATGCCAGCAAATTTGTCGGGTATGTGGAACATTCCTTCTTCCAGTCCTACTCCAGTGCCCAGCCACAACTACTTCTCTGATATATCGATGATATCATTGGTATTGCTTCCCTCTCTCGTCGGAATTGGCAAAATTGATCAATTTTGCTTCCAAATCCACCACTTTACTCTCGCGTTCACTTGGTGCATCTCTGACTCCTCTCTTCCCTTCCTTGACATCTCTGTTTCCATTTCTGGGTATATGCTGGCCACCAATATCCACTACAAACCAACCGACTCTCACAGTAACGTGGACTATGCATCTCAAACGCTGCTTCCTGTAAAGACTCTATTCTGTTCTCTTAGCTTCTCCGACTCCTTTGCAACTGTTCTGATGATGCCAACTTTGACAACGGGGCCTATAAAATGTCCACCTTCTTCCTCAACCAAGAATTGCCCAGCACTGTTGTTGACAGAGCCCTCAGCTGGGTCCAACCTATCTCCAGCACTTCAACGCTCAAGCCCTCTCTTCCGTTCTTTTCCACACCTACATCCCACCAACATCCTCACCCAGAGGATCATTAACCATTATTTCTGCCACCTCCAGTGAGATGCTACCACCAGACACATATTGCCCTCCCCTCCCTTGTCAGCCTTCCATAAGGACTGTTCCTCAGGGACACCCTAGTCCCCCTTCTCCTTCACTCCCAACAACCCCCCCTCAGCCCCATGGCACCTTCCGCTGCAACCACAGATGGTGTAACACCTGCCTGTTTGCTTCTTCCCTCCTCAGTGTCCGAGGCCCTAGACACACCTTCCAAGTGAAGCAGCGCTTTACCTGCACTTCACTCAACCTAGTCTACTACATTTGCTACTCACAATATGGTCTTCTCTATCTTGGGGAAACGAAGCGTAGACAGGGTGACCACTTCACAGAACACCTACGTTTTGTCTGTAAAAGAGATCCTGAGCTTACAGTTGCCGACTACTTCAATACACCACCATGTTCCCTGGCCAATCTCTCTGTCTCAGGCTTACTGCAGTGGTCCAGTGAAGCTCAGTGCAAGCTGGAAGAACAGCACCGCATTTAACATTTGGGAACTCTACAGCATTCTGGACTCAATATCGAGTTCAAAATTTTAGGGTTTGAAGCACCTTCTCCCATGTCCTCTCCCCAAGCTCCACTCACCAGGCTTTGTTATCACATGCTGGATCAGTGGTGCTGGAAGAGCACAGCAATTCAGGCAGCATCCGAGGACAGGCAAAATCGACGTTTCGGGCAAAAGCCCTTCATCAGGAATAAAGGCAGAGAGCCTAAAGCGTGGAGAGATAAGCTAGACTCTCAGGCAACATGTTCCATATTTGACCCATCCCCTGGGTAATTTGCTTTTCCATCAGATCCTCGCGAAATGCTTCATTTTTCACTTTAACCTTAATTCAATTGGTCTAAGACATGCCTACATCGCGGAAGTATTTATCACAATCGGCCCAGTCTATATCACTCACCATTATGTCTGCATCAATTGCCCCCTTAGCCTCTTCTGCTCCACAGACCCCAAACAAAAGTTAACTTTTTGCTGAGACCTCTCACTTCAGGGAACATCCCGTGAAACCTCTCTGCAATCTCTGCAGTGCAATTGTTCCCTGCCGATTTTGTAGCGATTGGACCCGCGCAGACTGTGGACTAACCATATCTTTCTTTAGAGTCTGCAACAATACTTCCTTCCTCCTATATTCCACCCTGTGGCTGATGATTATGCTTCCTTACGAACTTGCAGATGCAAGGACTACTGGGTTTTCAGTTCAGTACAACAGTGAACCTTTCATCGTTTTAAGTAAAGGTCCTGCTGAGAGCCCTGTCATTGACGGTGCCAGGAATCTTCACTGCCAAAACAAAACTTTCCTGAGCATAACGCACCGCCTTTCCCCCGGTACCTCCCGCTATATGCCTCATCATTAGAGCAGATGCGATCGGGAGGTAAGCTAAGAGAATGGAAGAGAGTCCATTCAGGTAGGATACTGTGACGATGCATAATAAATGTAACAGTGGAAATTGAAAG